>NC_140292.1:6201578-6284078 GCF_964030765.1 Micromesistius poutassou | reverse complement strand
AGTGAAATGCACTGTGAGACCATCTGTCTTCAAGTTGACTGCGCCTACCATGAGACAATTTCGATTTAAGACCGCTCCCGGCTCCTTTCTGACCAATCAGGACATCTCTTACCGGATTGGTTCAGGGAATCCATCTTGCCTGTCAATCAGATGTGTGGGAAATGCCAGGCTTCTCAATGCCGGGAAACGCAGGAAGTGAGGGAGCAGAGAGGGAGTTTCTTTGGTTTAAACATTTGGCTCTCTTCCACTCTTTCCTGTTCTCTCACACACAAAACATATAAATCTTACCCACTGCAGCTTTAATGGCTTGGTTGTACTTTGAGTTGTCCAGTCTCAAATTAAATCAATATTAAAAAATTATTGAAATTATTAAAAAAAGGATTATTATTTTTTTCTTTATTTGTTGCCGGCGCAGTATTATGTGTGGAGGGCTAACAGAACATGGTTTACTTTAGTAGGCGTAATTGATTGCTATGTTGAAGTGCAAAATCAAGCCCATTTGTCGGAGGTGCAGTAGTTCAAATTTCATAGCTGTTATTTGAGTGTATTTTGTTAGAAGCGGCCGAGCCATTCTTTAGCTATTAGTGAGTGAAATACTCTGTGAGAATATCTCTTTCAAGCTGACTGCTCCTGCCTCTGCACTGTTTTAGGGTGTCCTTTGAAATGCTGGAGTTTCAAAATCAATCAATATCGCACCACACTACAAATATCATTCAGAATCAACAAATCATACCGAATAATCTGACGCACAATGAATAAGAATAGAAGAATAGATAACACAAATGCACCAATAACACCAATAGCACCTATAGGGGAAGCGATCCAAAAGAGCAGTAATAGACCATCAATAGACACAGCATAACCCTGGGAGTAATGACATCGTCCACGCAGGAGCTCTGTCAGAGTGACGTGTGGATGAAAGCATGACTCACAGATGCTAATGCTTCTATAATGTGCCGGGCTGCGGCGGCGGGGATCACTGTGTTTACGCGTCTCGTTCTCGCCTCGTTCCCCTCGTGGATGAATGGTGGGGGGGAGGGGGGGGGTGGTGCTGTACACAACGTGATCGTCTCTTCCCGAGCCACCTTGTCCCTCAAACGCGAAGGGTTGACAGTTCAATTCCCGTCATGGCTCCACTTCATTTCTCTGTATTGTTCTCTTTTCTGTGTGTGTGTGTGTGTGTGTGTGTGTGTGTGTGTGGGTGGTTGTGTGTGTGTGTGTGTGTGTGTGTGTGTGTGTGTGTATGTGTATGTATGTGTTTGTATGTGAATGTGTGTGTGCCTTGTCTGTGAATGTGTGTGTATGCTGTGTGTGTATGTATGTATGTGTGTGTGTGTGTGTGTGTGTGTGTGTGTGTGTGTGTGTGTGTGTTCATGTCTGTCTGTGCATACCTGTGTGTGTGTGTGTGTGTGTGTGTGTGTGTTCATGTCTGTGTGTATTCTGTGTGTGTGTGTGTGTGTGTGTGGGTGTGTATTCTGTGTGTGTGTGTGTGTGTGTGTGTGTGTATATTCTGTGTGTGTGTGTGTGTGTGTGTGTGTGTGTGTGTGTGTGTGTGTGTGTGTGTGTGTAGGAGCAGAGCTCCGAGGGTCCACCACAGCTCACCTTGCTGGAGGCTAAGGACCTCGATCACCCGACAGCCAATGAAGAGCTGGACACGCCCACCTCCAACACCTCCATGGTGACGGTCACCAACGACAGCTCAGCTGAGAATGACACTCCACAGCAGACAGACTCAGAGGTGGGTCATTTGAATAGATTATATGAAGCCTTTATGGAAAAAAATAACACTGCTGGCTCGGACTGCTCTAACTATGTGTATTGTATGTATGTATGTGTGTCTGTGTGTGTTTATCAGTGGGTATCAGTGTGCGTGTGTGTATGCGTTCCTGCTGTGTTTTGCGTGGTGTGTGAGGGGATGTGTTGAGATGTGGCTGCTTGTGTGTGTAGCTGTGTGTGTGTGTAGCTGTGTGTAGAGGTTTCCGCCTATGTGTGCGCAGCTGTGTGTAGAGGAATGTCTGCATTGTGTGTGTGTGTGTGTGTGTGTGTGTGTGTGTGTGTGTGAGTGTGATTCAAGGAGATGGACTGAAAAATAAATCAAATCAGAAACTAGATTGTCATAAGAAGACTATGATGTCAGATCATATACAGGCCTATGCACATTACATCTGTATACGTGCATGCATGTGGTTCTGTATGTAAACAATCTACTTTAGCGGCACACTATTTATAATTAATTTATGTGCTTTAACAAATCAATTCACACCAAGAGTTAAAATGTAAATCCATTCAACCGGGCTATTAAATTTCCCGCAATTTACTCCACCTCTCAACAGTGGCTGGAGCTCATCTTGTTTCATCACAGTCCAATATAAACTCATTTCCAACGGGGGAAACTCATTATTCGTCGGCAGGCAAGGACAATGTATTATTTAATGTTGGCGTACACAGCCAGGAATGTGCTAGAAAGCGAGTGATGGATCACGGCTAGTCGGGCGAGGGTTTACACTTTTAATGATGGAAATTCAGGAGAATGATCAGTCTTTTCTTTTGAGCCCTGATACTTTCTGCCACGGTTAGACGGATGTCTGCAGCGACAACTGAGAGACGACAGCTTGATTGTTTCATTTAAAACAACGGCCAGCTCTGATGCTGTCAGCGAACCTTGTGTGATTTGTTCAGGACCCCAACGTCGTCGAACAGGAAGGCGAGTCGGTGGAAACTCCCGAATCCTCCGCTCCACTTTTGAGCCCCACCACGCCCGACAACAGCGGCACGCTCACTCCCCTGGGACCCGATGCTCCCCCCGACGCCCCCAGTCAGATGCCCCACACCCTGTTCACCCTCCCCCCTGGTACCGCCATCGCCAGCACCAGAACCGGCGCCCCTGCCGCCTCCGTCTCCATGCTCCCGTGGCCCGGCGAGATCCAGCTGGCCGCCGCCGCGGACACCCAGAGCGGCAGCGTCTTCAACCTGCCCTCGACCAACGACAGCTTCAAGGGTCTCGGGGGGGATCTGTCGGCGGGCGTCTACGGGAGTCTGACGCGGGGAAGCCTCCATGGCTACTGGCCCTCCAGGAACTACCAGGCCGGGGGTCACTTCACCTTACCGTTCCCCCGGGATGTGGGCCTGCGGAGCCAGCCTGAGGGCGAGGTGCTCGGGGAGCAGCGGGCAGAGGAGAACAGGGAGGTGAAGGCGGACCACCCACCGGCCACCGGGTATCAAACCCTGGGAGGAAACTACCCTTTCAGGCCCATCACAACAATGGAGCTTCTGAGGGAACCGTCCAGAACCAGGTAATTGTGGCCCCCGACACACACGCACACGCACGCACGCGCACGCACACACGTACGTGCACGCACGCGCACGCACGCACGCGCACACACACGCACGCACACACACGCTGTTGGAGCTCCTGTGGTAACCATGGCGACTGGAGGAATATCCATCACTTTATTTGAGTACTTGCTGCTGCCGTTTTCTTCCAGTTGAATTATAGGCCTACCAAGCAGGTTTTGCCGGAAGTGTTGTAAAATGTCTTGTAAATTGTTAACTTACTAGGGGCAGAAGTGAGTGACTGCTCTGTTGAAGAATAAAATTAGCTCTTTGATTAAAGATGCTGTAGGTAAGGTTTAACAGCTATTTCAGTAATTAGTTAAATATGAACGAGCCACCCTTCAGCTATTAGTCAGTGCAATGTGCTGTGAGAATATCTGAATGTCTCGAGGAGACTGCGACAGCATCTGTATTTACAGTTTAGACATTTGACCGCTCCGGCTTGTTACTGACCAATCAGGGCATCTCTTCACTGATTTGTTCCGTGAATGCATCTTGCCTGATTGCACTTCTCAATGGCGGAGAGAGTTCAAGTCTCAAAAACCTGCTCTCTTCTGCTCTTTCAAAACTCTCAAATCTTACATTCAGCACCTTTACCATAAAAGTCTCTGTATAGTCTGGGGAACAAGGGATACTTAATGGCTTTTGGACTGGCGGCTTTTCACCAT
The DNA here is from genome assembly GCF_964030765.1 of Micromesistius poutassou. Lineage (NCBI taxonomy): Eukaryota > Metazoa > Chordata > Actinopteri > Gadiformes > Gadidae > Micromesistius > Micromesistius poutassou. The sequence goes on along the minus strand of NC_140292.1, from coordinate 6,280,077 downwards.
TGACTTTGAGCTTTGACTGAGGCTACTTTGAGCTTTTCCAGAGTCCATTCATCATTGTTTTCTTCTATGAAAATAGCATATGAAAACAAAGTATGTTAATACGACTATATATATATATATATATATATATATATATACAGAAATAGCTGATAATGACAAGCTAATTACACAACCTGAAACCTGATAGCTAGGCTTCATGAATGCCAAACAGTTCCTGAAAGCCCACCAAAAACATCCACATCACTCCAGAAATAAGGCCCCCCCCCCCCCACCCCCTCCAGACAGACAAGTGTATCCTCTGTTGTGTCTAATAGCTGAGTCAGCCCCGTGTCTCTGAGTGAACAGATGGGCCGGGGCTTCACAGGCACATGGAATCAATCAGCGATGGCACACTGCTGCAACGTCGATAAAGCACAAGCTTCTACCTGTGACTGCCTACCACCGCACGCTGCACGGTTATTCCTAATGCCCCAGAAAATAATACCCCACCGTCTCAGGCACAGCCCAGGGTAACATCCCATAATACCACTGAAACAGTTTGAATTACCGCTATTTAGGATTTGATTGAAAATTGTCTGGCTGTTTTTTTGTGTCAATCTCCTCCCCCTCGGCTTCAACACACACACACACACACACACACACCAAACACAGAGACACACACAAGCACACGCACAGTACACAACGTAACACAACACACAGTTCATAACACAACCCGAATGTGACGAGGATGCAGTAAAGTATCCATGACACAGACCCTGACCCCAGCATTGAACCACCATTTGTGGTGGTGACTGTTCCAAATTTTAGAAAGAAACATTCGCACAACTTTTGCTCCATTCCATCAGCGTCTAACGACTTTCCTGTCCACTTTTTAATTGGCTGGGAAATGTTCCGCCGCCGTCATAACTCACGGAAGCTTCTCCACGCAGACGCAGGACACACTGTGTCTGACAGCTCCGTCCAAAAAAACAAAAATGACCACGCTTCAATTCTCAAACTCACCACTTTCACTCATTGTGATGATGTCAAGGGATGACATCATCCTCTACACATTGATTGTTACTGTTGAAACAAAAGAAACGCTTTGTGTCGCTTCTCTGTGGAGAACAATACCGATGATCTGATGAGGCGCTGGTTGCTCTGCGACACAGCATTTCCAGCGAAGCCCGGTAGTCACATCATCATATTTTAGGTCTTAATGTACCTAAACAAAAACAGAAGTGCTCCGTCGTTTCCTCCTCCAGGGGCGGCTACGAAGACGGCATCATGCCCGTCCAGCAGGACGCCACCCCTCCCCCCTCCGCCGCCGCCGCCGCCGTGCAGCCTCCCCCCTTCTACCCCACCATGTCCCGGGCCCAGACCCTCCAGCTGCCCCACAGCGGCGGCGGCAACAACAACAACAAGCGCAGCAGCATGATAAGCCTGGACGGCGCCCGGCGGGACCCCTGCTGGCGGGACCCCAACCTCCACGAGGTCATCTCCATGCTGGGCCACCCCATGGACCCCGTCAAGTCCAACGCTGCCGCCTACCTGCAGCACCTGTGCTACGAGAACGACCGCATCAAGCAGGAGGTCCGGCAGCTGAGGGGCGTCCCGCTGCTGGTGGAGCTGCTGGACCACCCGCGGGCCGAGGTGCACCAGAAGGCGTGCGGCGCCCTGCGCAACATCTCCTACGGCCGGGACCACAACAACAAGGTGGCCATCAAGATCTGCGACGGCATCCCGGCGCTGGTGCGGCTGCTGAGGAAGTCCAGCAACATGGAGGTCCGCGAGCTGGTCACAGGTACCGAGGAGGGGGGGGCGGGGGGGTGGAGAGGCGAGGGCGTGGGGAGACCTTGTTATTGAGTGTCTGCCTGTGGCAGAGCTGATTCTGGCCCGGGGTTTCCTGTGCAGTAAAAAGAAGCGATTGATTTTGCGTTTGCCATTGCCAAATGGGATAGCCGTTAACATTTAGGGAACGTTTACCGTTGCTCCATTCACCACTTGACAACGGCCGGTGTAGTTCAGAGGCAGGTAGGGTTTAGGGTTCTGGCTCGAGGATGTGTAGAGATAGAATGAAGAGGTTGGGGTTTGAATCCACAACATTTTAGTTAGGGGGGGTCAAACACAATCGTTTAACTTTTAAGTGACAATAGCAGTCAGTTGGATCAAATCGTTGAATCAGTACAAGGAAGAAATTCTGATGTTTTAGTTGAGCCAGGAGAGATGGTTATGATGCTTTGACCGCCCAGAGCAGGATTGTCCTTCAACAAGCGAGCGCTCTGCCCCCATAGCGACGACGGTGTCGTCGCTATGGGGACGGAACGGTGGTTTGTTGAAGGACGATCCCGGTCAATGATCCCGGTCAAACAGTGTGATTATAATAGTCACGTATCTGACCGTGGTAACCCCTCTACACCTTGCCATGCCTTTTGGTTAATGCAGGGACTTTGTGGAACCTCTCTTCACATGAGCCGTTGAAGATGGCCGTCATCAACAACGGCCTGCAGACGCTCACTGATGAGGTCATCATCCCGCAGTCGGGCTGGAGGAGGGACCCGGGCGGGACGTTGGCCCCCGCCGAGACCCAGTGGACCACCGTGTTCAGGAACACCTCGGGGTGCCTGAGGTACGGCCCGCTACTGGAGCTAGCGCTGCCTTTTACAAGATGATGCTGATGATGATGATGATGAGGATGATGATGATAATGAAGATGATGATGATAATGAGGATGATGATGATGGTGATGAGGATGAAGATGATGATGAGGATGATGGTGGTGAGGATGAGGATGATGAGGATGATGGTGATGATGATGATGAGGATGATGGTGGTGATGATGATGAGGATGATGAGGATGATGATGGTGGTGATGATGATGAGGATGATGAGGATGATGATGGTGGTGATGATGAGGGTGATGGTGATGATGTTGGCGATGATGATGATGCTGTTGTTGATGATGATGATAATTATATGACCACTACGATAACTATTACTGTTACTGCTCTGTCTGCTAGTACTTGTACATACTGATAATAATTGTGTAATAATATAATCATATGATCATTATAATAATCCCTATCATATAATAAACTTTTTCCACAGCACCCTCCAAACACAATGTTCCAGACCCAAGTCCTATTCCCCCTCCGGAACATTTTTAGAACATAAAAAAAACGATGAATTCAACCCCAATAAACACACACACCGACGACGATGCGGCGGAAAAAAAGTGAGCTAAGGGGAAAAAAACGCATGGCTGACGCTGCTGTTTCCATAGAAACGTGAGTTCTGACGGGGCGGAGGCGCGGCAGCGGCTGCGGGAGTGCGAGGGCCTGGTGGATGCGCTGCTCCACGCGCTGCACTCGGCCGTGGTCAACGGCGAGACAGACAACAAGGTCAGAACCCGGGTTCAGCCTGTTCAGCTCCCCAGGCCCCCCCCGGCCCCCCACCCACTAATAAGCTCCACACTGGAAGGACTTTTTAATGACGAGCCGTGACTAGGCTTGGGTAGAACCGGAGACATAGAGTGGGACCTCACCGGGGATGTAACTCATTGGGTTGCGTGATATGCATTATGCACGTTGGCGATTGATGGATCCGTCTATGGGGTTTGTTGTTTAATACAAATACTGTCGTCTTGGAGGATTCGTACGGCATGGACACTGATGGAAGTAGAACAGAGCGACTGATGCCACGGTGTAGCAGCAGTGTAGTAGCACAGGATTGTGACGGCTCTACAATTGCAGACTGCAGCTGCTTCGTAGGATTGTAAAAGTAGTTTACATTCTGTGTAAAAGTATTTACATGCGTTGTAAAAGTAGTTTACACTTGTTGTAAAAGTAGTTTACATTTGTTGTACGTAGTACATAGTGCTGTTGTATTGGGATTATTTTGTGGGATGTTTTGTATTGTGCTTTTGAGCTATTATGTTGTTTGTTGTTATTTGGGTTGCTTTTTACTTTAATGGTTGCCTACAGCATGTTCTGTTTATATTTTCGGCTTATTTTTAGAAGTACAGTAGGTTTTGTACTCTTGTAATTGTCTCATAGACACAGGCAGGCTCTCACACATACACACACACACACACGCAAGCACGCACTCACGCACTCACGCACACACACACACACACGCACACACACACACACACACACACACACACACACGCACACACGCACACACGCACACACGCACACACACACACACACACAAGATCATATACAAATAGTGCTCCAAAAATAATCAAACTGCAAGCTGCACAATCCTAAATTTGGCCCTGTGCCTTAAGTCATTTCCCCATCTTGTATTTGTTTATTTTATTTGTGTCCCCTTTACTGTAGTCCGTAGAAAACTGTGTGTGCATCCTGCGGAACCTGTCCTATCACGTTCACAAGGAGGTGCCGGGGGCGGAGCGCTTCCAGGAGCCCCACCTCCACCTGTTGTCCCGCCCAGGAGGGCAGCAGAAGAAGAAGCAGGAGGCCGACAGTTTGAGCGGGAAAAGAGCCAAAGGTCGGTAGCGACGCAACATAGCCACGCTGGGGCTAACGTTAGGCTATCTGCAGCTGCTGTTTGTTTGTTTGTTTTTGTTTTTGGGACTGAAGATGTTTCTCTTGATAGGAGGATTTTTTTTTTATACTATACGTTTATTTTTTGTTTTTTCTACGGCTGAAATCGTATTTATACGTCTCTAACCGCATTCGTATGGCATTTAACCAAATCGAATGTATGGATTAAAAAATCGCCATGTGCAAAGCTAATCTAAAGTGTATCCAAATGAACTGCCTCCCTCTCTGAATTAAATTTTCATGGAGGCTAATCAATCTCGAGTCATTAAATCCTCCACAGGTATCGCTATGAAGCGGTATTAATTAACTAATTGGGAACTGTAACAGCACTGAAAGAATAAGTTGTTTGCTTAACATAGCACTTCTGTCAGGCTTGTAACATATACAAATATGCATTGATCGTATCTATGGTTTAAAATCGATGGCAATCCAGTGAGTTCACTATTGCTGGTTTACCATGTAATTATTCATTCATGAAGAATTGTGTTGAAATAACACCAACAAACCAACCATTAGAGAAAAATCAATTCAAATTCTAATTACCAAATAAAAAAATGTCTTTACCTTGTGTGCCATGGCGCTATATCATCTTGAAGTTATGTTTCATTTAGTTTGCACCCTTCTATTTATTCCACCCTCTCCACCCTGTGGAGAGAGATGAACTCCTGTTGAACTCTGCTGTAGAGAATGCTGTGATAAATGAGGCGGATTCCAGGCCCAACAAAACAATGTTGAAGTGATGCTCCATGTGACTGTCCCCCCTGTCCATAATGTCTTATAAACCTATACTCCTAAAACCTATAAAATTATCCTCTTTGACCCCCAAGTCATTTTCTTACACCTCTGAAGCCCCTATACTTGTACCATTCTATTCCATCCAGTCATTTTGCAGAGGCTTTTATCCACAGTGACAGCATACCATCACGACGTACTGTAGGTGTATTAGGGAGCAGGTAGCGGTGAGCCAATCTTGCTCTATAGGCGGCGGACATTGGGGATCGAACCCAGTACCTTTCGGTGTTATGAGTCCCAGTTTCCTAGCCCTACTACCCCCCTAAAATGACCCTATTGCCAGGCTCGGCCGCATGAGTACCCTAATGGTGGAAGTCGTTCCAGTAGGTTTCAACAGGTTCGCTTCTGCGATATACACCCTTTTCGCTAAGGTGACATTGTTGGACGAACACGAGTGTCGCTCATAACGCTAATTATGGGTCTGCTCCTTTGAGCCTCTGGTTCAGTCTACCCACAATGCCCTGGTAAAATCGTTTCAAAAACGATCACTGAGGTGGATAAATGTGAAAACTCTGGGTTTGCATTGTCGTGTGGTCAGGGTAGACGAAGGCTTTCAGAGACGATGACGTTCAGTTGCCATGACGCTGCCACACGCTTGCGCTCGAGACAGAGACGCTCATCTAAACAAAAATGGCATGTGAAATGGAAATGATGATTTATCTGAGCAATGTACTTATGTATCTTCAGTTACAACTGGGCATACTGTGTCATACATATTCGTCACTCCAACACCGAAGGCGAGTGCTGTACTTGCTGTGCTTAAGCAATGGGAAAAAAAAACGCAAAGACACCAGTTCAAACTACTTGGAGTGGCGTTAAAAAAAAAAAAAAAAACTTGCCTTTGTGCTTTTGGTTTGAGACATATTTTTGCTTGTGAGTGAAAATGATAAGCCAGCTGATCAACTGCAACTATCAGCTGATCGCGCGCCTGTAATCTAAACAGAGAGGCGTGGCGGAGTCACGTTACCATGACGACAACTGTTTATCAAAATCATTTCAGTGTAGAACATGGATGCAAAACATTCCGTAAACGATATGAAAACGATAGTGTGGACGGAGATCATTTTCAATGCGAATGTGCGTTTTTATATTTACCCGGGTTAGTGTGGACAGGGCCTTAGAGTGTAGTTGCATTCCTATTAGGGTGTAGTTACATTGCTATTAGGGTGTAGTTACATTGCTATTAGGGTGTAGTTGCATTGCTATTAGTGTGTAGTTGCATTGCTATTAGGGTGTAGTTGCATTGCTATTAGGGTGTAGTTACATTGCTATTAGGGTGTAGTTGCATTGCTATTAGGGTGTAGTTACATTGCTATTAGGGTGTAGTTGCATTGCTATTAGGGTGTAGTTGCATTGCCTCCGGGTCAGTAGGACATGTACGACTTTGATAGGCCGAACCAAAACAGGAGCTTAGAGAGGCAGAGGACATCGCTTTACAGCCTTGGAAGGAGAATTAATTAAAATTAACCACTCGGTCATAGTTATATAACCTCTAAACACTACTTACTTTAATTAAAGTTGCTCCATAATTGAAAGGCTTCAAGCATGTGATGAAAATATAAGCAATGTCGGTTTATGACAGATTTCCTTGCCGTGTGTATATGTGTATAATTATAAAGTGGTAAAAAAATCCCTTTTAAAAGGGTTAAAAACAGCTCCAGGCTTGCATTATTCTTTACTTGTTCTTATCCTTAGATAGTTGTTGTTTTTTAAACCAGGTATTTTCACTCTATATTACACACTCCCGTAGTATTTACCACAGGCAATTGCTCTTTGATTAAGCCAGTACCAATTTGCTCCGCCCTAGAAAGTCTATTTGTTAATAGACGCAATAGTTGCATATCAAATTAATGTAAATTAATTGAATCTCCATTTTGTATGCAGGCTGTAGTCCCAAAGTTAAGGTACATTGTTTTAAATGCAAAACGGCAAATCTGTAGCTAAAAATGTTCCACCGCGCTCATCAATATTCAACAACCTCAATGTTTGGCTTGTCTGAAACAGTTTATGTTCCATTATGTATGTGTGTGTATATATACACACACACACACACACCACACAGCTACCAGAAAGTGTTTTTTTAGCGGTGGTGAGTACTTTTGGCTGACTTTACATTCAGAACAGCCACCGAAGCAAGCGGATACTAAAAACACGCCTGGTGGACAGAATCCTGTCATGCTTTATAAAGGTTTCCTCCATGATGCAGACAACTACAATGACATGCAATGCTCCTGCTGGATTGGTTGGAGGGCACACAGAGAACAGACCACTGCACATACATAATACATCCCTGTATATATAAATGATATTGGTATGTAAGTATGTATGTACATATGTATGTATGTTTGTGCATTGACAAGCAGGTTTATGTAAACTATATCAGCAACATGCCAACAATATATTAATTATATATAATTGTGTACAATATATTATATACATGGAACATTATAGACAGGTACATAGCATGAGGATTGGCACTCTCTCTCTCTGTCTCTGTCTCTGTCTCTGTCTCTGTCTCTCTCTCTCTCTCTCTCTCTCTCTCTCTCTCTCTCGCTCTCTCTCAGGTACTTATGACTCTCCTCTCCTCTCTCCCTCTCTCTGTGTCTCTATGTCTCTCTACCTGGGTCTCACCCGCCTCCCGCTGTGTGGCCTGCAGGTCTGGAGTTGCTCTACCAGCCGGAGGTGGTGAGGCTCTACCTGTCCCTGCTGACCTGCAGTCAGAACCACAACACCTTGGAGGCCGCCGCCGGCGCCCTGCAGAACCTCTCCGCGGGACACTGGGCTGTGAGTGGACTACACACACACACACACACACAGGCACACACACACACACACACACACACACAGGCATACACACAGGCACACACACACACACACACACACATACGCACACAGGCACACACAGGCACACACACACACACACACACAGGCACACACACACACACACACACACACACACACACAGGCACACACACACAGAAACACACACACACACACACACACACACACACACACACACACACACACACACACATACGCACACACGCATGCACACAGACAGACACACGCACGCACACACGCACACAGACAGACACACGCACGCACACACACACACACACACACACACACACACACACACACACACACACACACACACACAGGGGATGGGTGTAGTATGTATGTGTGTGGACTGCTGTGTGTCTGGACACTGCAGTGTGTGTGTGTGTGTGTGTGTGTGTGTGTCTGTGTGTGCGGACTGCAGTGTGTCTGTGTGTGTGCCTGTGCGTGTCATTTTGTAAGTACTGTATGTGTTTTGTGTGCATGAATGCATTGCCCATTATGCATTCTAATATACTTTGAGGATAACTTTACTAACTCCTCAAATTCCCGGACACATAGAAGTTCCTTATACGTGAAACAAGGTATTTGACTGCAGCTCGGTACATATACTAAGTAGTGTGTGTGTGTGTGTGTGTATTCCCAGTGGTCCAGCTACATCCGCGCTACAGTGAGGAAGGAGAAAGGACTTCCTATCCTGGTGGACCTGCTGCGAGCAGACGCCGACAAAGTCCTACGAGCCGTGTCTATTGCTCTTCGCAACCTTGCCATAGATAGACGGAATAAGGACATCATAGGTACACACACACACACACACACACACACACACACACTCATACTTGCAGGCGTGAAAGCACATGAACAGATGCACACGGTCCATCACACATACACGGACAATAGTTCAGTCAGTGTCATACACTCAAATGCACACACACACACACACACACACACACACACACACACACACACACATACACACACTCAATTCACACCAGAAAACCCACTCACACACACCCAATCGTTTGTCCTGTGTCCTCCTGCAGGGAACTATGCCATTAGGGACCTGGTGGGGAACCTTCCCTGTGGCCAGCAGCACCCGGCCAAGAACCTTGAGGGAGACACGGTGGTGTCCATCCTGAACACCATCCACGAGATCATCACCGACAACCAGGACAACGCCCGCGCCCTCATTCAAGGACAGGCTATTCACAAGCTGGTGGCCATCAACAAGACCAGGTGTGTGTGTGTGCATGTGTTTTTTTTCGATGGTGTGTCTAACATATGGTCGTTGAAGGTTATATACGATAGGAAAACGACACCATTCACAAGTTGCGTTTTCATGTGATGTTCTATTGTTTTTAGTTGCAAGCGTTTCCGCTCGTATTGGGGTCTTTTTTGTTTATTGTTGGTTTTCTGTTTGTCAGCCAATCGTCACGCGAGATCAAAGCCGCTGCTCATGTCCTCCAGACAATATGGTCGTACAAGGACCTGAGGCCCAACCTGTACAAGGCCGGCTGGAAGAAGAGCCTCTTCAAGGTAATAATGAGTTATTTAATCCACATCGACCTGAGATCAATGAAATCTCCCACAGAACTCTGTTGACCCTTTTGAGTCCATTTGTAGACTGTAGTTGGCCTTGTTGCATTGTATCTGTACTGGGTTAGTTAAAGCAAATTATTTTACAACCAAATAAGTCAGAAGTGTGAACCTAAATCCAAACACTGTTTTATACTACATGAAGCCGTATTGGTGATTTCCTATTTTGACATTCCGGTTTTTCATTTAAAAAGCCTGTTAGCTCCGGTTCCTCCAAAAAGTCGAAGGGTGGAAAGCAAAGCAATGATGAGATCACCCTGCCTCTCATGGAGAAGAACACAGGTACGGACACAGCCTGTGGCATGACTCATCAGCGTGACCTCCGTACCACTCTATAGGCTTTGGCCGTCGTATTTATTTAAGTGTCTGGTCTTATTTAAGTGTCTGATTGTTATGAAACCTTCCGGAGATGAAGCCGTATGCTGAGAACCCGTTCCCTCCACCAGAAGTTTTTCGTGACGTGTTTTCCCCGTCAGCGAGTTCAAATTAGCTCTCCCGGGGGCCCCATCTAAGATGACTCATATGTCATCGTTATATTTTAGTATTCAGAGAAGGGAGATCTTCTAAATCCAATCCGTCCCCCTACTTGGAGCCATTTCCTTCTTTCTTGTAAGAGGGTGATGGGAACACGTGATGATTTGTGACATCACCCATTTGTCATCGAGTGATTTTACGGTGCTGCATTGAATTTGGAGAAGTATTTGTCAAATTGCGAGCAGACCAGTAGTGCCATATTATAATAGATCTATTTTATATTGAAACGTTATATGGTTTGGTCTCCACTCAACACACTGCTTTAATGGTAATATGTTACCAAATAAACGACAAAAAAATGTTGAAAAATCGAGCGGACATGAATCTTAGAAACATATTGGCTCATATGGTTAAGCAATATCCTAATGACCTAATTAATAGCAACATCAGGGATTCATATATATTGTTCAATAAAATATATAATTCCTCATAAAATGCATTTGTAACAGAGTAACTCTTACAGAATTACAGAGCTAATGTCTTTTAGGGGTTTAAAAGCCTGTGCATTCGGGGACCTTTTTAAATTACACCATGCGAATGATTCCACAAGTCTCGAGTGAAGCTGACCTTATTAAAGATCATATGCAGCCTTGATTCATTATAATTTATCCTGACCTGGCTTTTACTGCACAAATGGGTTTTGGGCCGAAATTGGTCTCACAAATATGGCATCAGATTACTGTAAGTCTGATAGCAGACGATGTCAAATCTTGGCGAACACAGTGTTTTACTTTCCTTTGCTTACTATTTGATTCTACCAATCATAATGCTGGAAGCGGGGATCTGTAAGGGAACTGTTATTGATGAACGAATCCCCTTCTTAAATGGGCATTCACTCGGATTAATTTATTTTCTTTGATTGAATATCTGTAATGAAACAGGAAACTAAGTGTGACTCCACCCCTTTCCGTGTCTGGTTTCCGTCACAGGTTCTGTGCCGTCTACCCCCAGAAGTTCTGCTCAAACATAGTGGAATTGCTATATCTGAGATTAAGGATATATATCACTATATTGTTATTATTTGATGTTCCTTTCCTTAACATCTTTGATATGATATTATTTTCACTCTCAGATGGGTACACCACATTAGAGCAAAGCGACAGGACGGGCGATGCAAAAGCGGCCATCATGGAGAGAGAGCCTCAACAGGTATTTGCTTTTCCCCCTAAAAATAGCAGAAGTAACCCACTTGCTATGCAGTATGTGAACACGGGTCAGAACCAAAGAAGAACTAGGTCTATGACTCTCTTATTAAAAATTATGGAGCGGGTGAAAACTAACATGTGATTCTTGGTGGTGAATATCAATACTGTGCTTATGTATGTTAATATAAAAGGCTATATGCTTTATATATGGGCATGGCTATATGTGTTGTATATGGCAGTATATGTTCTTATATAGGCGATATAAGTAATTTAGGCCATATATGTCCTTATATAGTCAATATAATTTATATATATCTTTATATGTTTGTATACAGGGATTAAGTTATATATGGCTACATATTTTTGTATATAAGCTATTCAAGTTATATATGGATATATATATTGGCTGTATAAATTATATATGACTTTATTTTGTTCTTATAGGCTATTGCTGAGAGAAAACATTTCATACGCACGGGGCGGCCTGCGGTAGGACTGGTGGACAGCAAACCTCCACCACTCGACTCCTGGGTCTGAAGTTAACAGCAGAAACAAGCAGACCTTTTTTTTACTGGTATTATATGGATTTTTGCCGGGTTGATCAAACATTTCCAGATGGAAACACTGAAAGACTCGTAATCTGAAATGAGGTGTGCAGGGAACAATAAACCTGCACTATGTAACTTTTCTACTGCAGCTATTAAAAAAGTATCTGAACTAGAAAGTTTCAGTGGAATAAAACACAGTTATTAATGAGTCAATCCATCCAGGGAATCTTTCTCTATGAATAGTTTTAGAGATCGTACATAGTACATACAAAATGTACATAGTGCAGGTTTGAGGCTCAAAATTGAATCCCACCTGAAATGATATATACTATGTACATTTTATTACAAATAATGAAGAGAGGACTCTATAGTTAATATAGTAGCAGTTAAACTATGGGTAATTTAGTAAAGTTATAAATCCCTCTGATTAAATTATTGAGGAAACTATAAATTCAAATATTTTCAATATTTTTCAGTCATAAAATAATAAGCATTTAGTGATAGACACTGGTGACTCCAAATTACTTGTAATTCTGATAATTATTCATAACCTAGTTTATTTGTTAAAACACCTCTTTAATGACAGGACAATGGGATTGTACATGTGTAATAAAAGATTGTTAATATTCTAAATGAAGGTTTTTCTATTGTAATATTTATTGTTATACTCATATTTATTAATAGTTGTGGATGTTGTTATCCAGTTAACAAAGAAGCTGTGTATTTAGCTAACTGTAATAGGCCGTCCTACATTTAATAGTGGCAGAACTAACTTTTGCTTTGCAGTTGTCCTTTTGCAATACTATGCTGAATGGAAAATGAAAATAAAGTCCATGATTTCTCATTAATAATTATATTTCTTTTTTTCTCGGTAGTTGGCTATCAACTAGTTGCTTAGAGTTAGAAGCTCAAGAGTAAGGTTTAGAACAATCAACAAATATTATCAATAGCCTATCAGAACTTCAGAAAGTTTACAAAAACAACCTGAGACGAATGGAGAATAGCTGTAGGAATCAAAATGTATTTGTTGTATTTTTTCATTACACTATTAGTAGGTAAACAATGCAACAATAGCTGGCTTATATTGCCCTCTAAAGGTCAGAAATAAGTTATTTCCCCTTTAATGGCAACTGGAAAAATCCACCGTAAACACTGCAAAATTGATTATTAAATTGCAATTAATCAAACAATGTGGTTATCGAATCCATTCGTGATGGGTCTCTAATTTAGGCCTACCTTCCAAATGCACTCACTTAGAGAGACACGTCTGAAAGAGTGCATTAGATGATGTGTTCACTAACTGGCATTTACCGTCAGCGGTCTGCCGCTAATGAATCTTTGACATGTCCCGCCGTTTAGAGCTCGTCTGTACTCAGTTATGACCCTAGATGAGAGAGAGTCGTCATTTCTAAGAGCTGTATTGTTTAACATAGTGCATTAATTGCAACTTGATGAATTATGCACACGAATTATGCAAGCAGTGATGTAAGCGCTTGTGTGTGTGTGGGATGGATTTAACATGTGCAGCATCAACAACACCAGTGTCCGTTACAAACGAGGACGCAGAACAAAACATCCCGTGTGAGATGTAAAATGCACAGGTATGAAAATGTTTGTCGAGTGGACATCTTTTTTTTGTTGTGTATTCGTGTAGGCCTATCTGCAGTGCAAGACAGAATTGCAAGAATTGCAAAATCGGGGGACGGGGCTACTTTTCATTATACATAGGCCTCCATTAATATCAAGTATATTTTATATATCCCAAGATATAAATAAAGAAAAATGTGTAAAAGGTCAAAAAATAAAAGCATTAATCAACATCACAAACTTTAGGGATGATTATAGTTATTTTAGGACACTTTGTAATGTGCTTTTTAAAGGGTGCTCAACAAATGCCATATAGCTCGTAAAACATGGTTACCAAATTATTTAAAATGAAACAAAATCATAGCAGCAGAGATTTACAAACTGGGGAAACTCTGACCTCTTGTGGTAGTATTATGAGATACATTAAGACGCATTAAGACGAGTTATAAGTCATTCTTTAACAGGAAAAAGCAGCACACAAAATTTCAGTCATAAGATTCATCCTATACAATTAGAAAATAATAATTACTAATGACTCACATCAATCAGAATCAGTTTGAATGGTGTGCTATTGGTAAAAATGAATGGTTGATTACTCTACCATTGTGCTATTTAATTTTTATTAATCAAGCTAATTTAGGTGATATTTCTATCACTTCCTCCTTACATTTTTACACAGATACCCATGGCTTAACGCGTTTTCCATTTTCCATTTTCCAAGTATGGTAGAGCGAATAGAAAAAAAATATAGAAGATAAGCAGAGTCATGGGGAGTCATAAGTACCTGAGAGAGAGAGAGAGAGAGAGAGAGAGAGAGAGAGAGAGAGAGAGAGAGAGAGAGAGAGAGAGAGAGAGAGAGAGAGAGATAGAGAGGCAGGGCCTTGGTTGACATCTCCAAACATGTCAGCACGCCACATTGGAAAACACAGCCCTGCACTCCGCTCCCGATCACAAGATTAACAAGGTCAACGCTGTTTTCCTCCAGACCCCTCCACCACGACCTGCCCGTCCCTCAAGAAGAGCGCCACTACCCTGGGAAGGGGTCACAAGCTCACAGGTGTCCTCTCTGGAGGACCTCGCCAGATTCTCATTCTGGGCGTCTGATCTCGAACCTTGGAACAAATCCTATGATCGTCTTGAACCATGACTCTCTCTGTGTTCTACTGTCTCTGGTACGGCTGCCATCTGGGGGTTGTACTGTTAGAGGCGTTCAACGGCCTGGGCGTAAGCAGCCCGGTCATTTCTGCAGAGAAATACCCCAGGAGGTCACCTCTGGGGAGAGATCGTCACAAGGGCCCTCTCCAGTGGAGGAGCCATGACCTAGAGGCCCAGGGCCTCCTCACCCAGCTTCTGTCCACGCTGAACCTCACCGAGCAGGGGCCCCACCGGACAAGGCCCCGCGTGGCCCGTGAAGAGACGGCAGACTATATGTTGGAGCTGTATAACCAGTTTGCCAACGACTTCAGTGCGGTGCCCTCGGCCAGCATTGTGCGGAGTTTCAAAAATCAAGGTACAGCTTTTTTGTTGGTCTAAATCGAATTGTTCAAGGAACAGAGAGTTGATTCGTTGTAGAAATGTTGTGGCAATATTGAATAATAACAATTTTCAATAACAAAGTGACATGCATATTGCTTTGTATTCTTGGAAGAGAACGTATATTCTTATTTGGAAAATTCAATCTGTGTATCTCGTGTCTTGGAATTTGGGCAGAAAATATTGCATTGATTTGCAAATTTGAGTAACATCTGTATTTCTTTTAATGTAGTATGTCATTTTAATTTCCCATGCTAATGAGATGGTTGCAATCAATATAATTCCACCCAAACAATCTACTAAATCAATGACATGCCAGCAAGACTTGGATTCAACCGTTTCAACGCAAATAGCCCGAAATAAACATCACTAGACCAAAACACTATATCCTTTTTTAATTTCAGACTCCTCCCCCTACAGAGTGACAGCTGGAGGTACACGGATACACCCCCTGTTGTTCAACATCTCCGTCCCCCACCACGAACATGTAAGATTAGCCGAGCTCCGACTCTACACCGACGTGCGCCACTCCATATCAAGTACACACGCGGCCATTGACCGCAAGGTGACCGTATACAAAATTCACGAGGAGGACCTCTCAACAAAAGAGGCGGTCACAGGAGAGAGAAGGAGAGGGGATCAGGGGATGGTGTCGGAGATGGAGCGACTGGCCACCAAGCGGATCCATGCCAAAGGTCATAACTGGATGTCATTTGACCTGACTCATGCCGTGAACATGTGGCTGTCGTCTGGGTGCGCAGGGACGCACAGACTGGAGGTTCACGTCGAGAAACCTCCGAGGTCTGAAGAAGAGGAGGAAGAGGGCAGGATGGCAGCAGAGGTGACAGAAGAAGAAGAAGAAGAAGAGGAGGAGAAGAAAGAGGACGTCATCATCGAGCGGAATGTGGAAGGCAAACTTAACGCGGTGATCGTTGTGTTCTCGGACGACCCGGCCAGCGATCGCAAACAGGATGAGAAAGACCCGAGCCAGGAGACGGAACACGAGAATCTCCTTCCTGACGACCTGGACCAGCACACCGTCCGGGAGGCTGTCGATGAAAACAAGGGCCACACGTCTCAAAAACACCCAGATAAATCCCAATCCGACCACCACCAGCAGCAGCAACACTACCACCAGCAGGAACACTACCACCACCAGCAGCAACACCAGCAGCAGCAGCAGCAGCCGGCCCCGCCGTCCCGCGTCCGCCGCAGCGCCAAAACCGAGCCCTGCAAGCGCGCCCCGCTCTACGTGGACTTCAAGGACATCGGCTGGGACCAGTGGGTGATCCAGCCGCTGGGCTATGAGGCCTACGAGTGCAACGGCGTGTGCACCATGCCCATGACCTCCGAGGTGTCCCCCACCAAGCACGCCATGGTGCAGACCCTGCTGAGCCTCAGGCGCCCGCAGAGGGCCTCGGCCGCCTGCTGCGTGCCCACCAAGCTGGACTCCATCCCCCTGCTCTACCACGACAACGGTGTGGTCACGTTCAACCACAAGTACGAGGGGATGGTGGTGGCCGAGTGTGGATGCAGATAGTTCTGGTGGAAAACCCTTCGCCTTCCCCCCAAAAAATATGAAAAAAAGAATAGAAAGCATTACTCAAACTTCAACAGCGCTTACTTTATGTATACATATATATATATATATACAAACATACCAAAGATTTGCTGCTTCTAGCTTAAGATCAATAGTATTAGTATTATTATTGTAGTATAGAATAGTATTTTCTTTTTTATTCTGTTTCAGATCATCGCGAAATGACGACTGGCTGCTCGTAAGACAATGCAGGCAAACGTTAGATGCAGCATGGAGGATAAAGCTCTGTGCTGAAATAGATGTTTAGGACGCCCCCCATTAGGGTCTCTTATCCCTTCACAGAGCAGTGCACAGAGAGCTGCTCTGCAGACACACATGAGTACATTCGCTTCCGGACAAACCTACGACTCCCTACCAGGCCACGACTTGAGCGGGCGAACCCCACCCACCCACCCCGGCCTCCAGCCCCCCCTTCACCTCCTAGGGCCACATGCCACGCGATCCACTCTCTGCGCCTCACTTCTCACTCCTCACTCCTCACTCCACCCCCACTCCCCCGCCCCCATTCCCCTTCCCCGCCCTCCATGTTAGGCGATAAGGAGGTGTCAGAACCTGCAGTCCTGTAGCCCATCACTCAGGATGAGATGCCCCCCCCCCAAGTGGACAGTGGGGCTGGAGAGGGTGGTGTCACATGGGGCCTCAAACACCAGCGGCCGGTCTTATGTGGTAGAGCCAGCCAACGAGCGTGTTTGTATCGTCTGACTCCGCCCACTTCCTTTTTACTGACCCGGGCACGGGCACTGAGGGCCCCCCATATCAACACCATGGCAACTGGATAACTGGAAAACAAAAAACCTGTCATATTATCGCTGGTTGGGCTTCTGCTGTTAACAGTTGGAAGTGGATAAGGACATTAACATTGTGGAACATTTGAACTGCATGGGATTCTTCATGTATCAAGATTTGTTCATGCCAAGTGTACATAACGAAACCGTCATCCCACAGTTGGGCTTTTAGTTTGATATGCATTTGCATATGGAATATTCTATTTATTGATAACCAATGGGGATAGAATATCTCAGTTTAACTTGGTGGTACGCAGGCAATATATGAAATATATAAAAAGGGTTTCTAAAAAATATATTTATTTATTTTATATAAATAAATAAAAATATAACAGATATATATTAAATTAAATTAAATTCAGCATTACAAAATTTTTTATTCTTAGTTTTCCCTTTACTTTTTATGTTGTGGTACAGGAAGAATGTGCCAAAAAAAATCACATATATTCACAACATTTGTCAATGATTTTAATCATTTAAATAGTTTCTAATGAATGTTCAATGAATGTGTGTACTTATTATTATATATTCTGAATTCTGAAAAGTTTTAAAGAATAGTGTTTATGGCTCATGAATTATGTCATAGCCTAATACATCTATTTTTTCTAAAATAAACTAGCACTACGATGTTTTCATAATCAAAATACAATGACAGTGTGTTTTATATTTTAGATGTTATATATCTGCTCTTGTTTATCTGCTTCATCTCTCACCTGATTCCTGCCATGGAAAAAGTTGTGATACGTTTAGAATTTCATTTTCTTCTGATTAGTCCATCCTAATCGTTTTTGGGACTGCATCCCAATGTATTTTGCAAAGATCATCTGCTGTTATGTGTTTTAAAGGCAATGGGTTTCTTTATTCATTCTAGAAGCATTTTAGATAAGAAAGATTGATTCCAGACAGGACAATTTGGAATCACTTATTTCATTAAGCATGTTAAAGATTTTCGATGTACATCTCAATGTAAAGGAGAGCGAGAAATGGTGAGACGATTTCTATTAATTATATTTGAACCACTAGGGGAAGTCTTTATATAAAAGGTCTGAAACATGTTTCACAGCAGGACTTTGGCACGAAAGAGATGCCTGAAATAGTTGAGGCTGAATCTTGCCACAAGAGAAAACAACCCAATATTTGTTCACTGGGGAAATAGACTTTGGTTTAGAATACATTGAAACAAATAAAAACTCTAAAAAAGAATATCTGAAAATGCATCATGGTTTCATTTTATGTCTATCATTTCGTATTCGTTTTCGTAGATCTCGATCTACTTTGTCATGTTAATGAATAAATGAATCCACTATCTTCCAACCTTTTCAATGAGTGTCAAAGCAATGCTCAGACGTCACCTGGTAGGATGTGTTAGGCTACAGTAGGACTACTGTAGGAATAAAGTACTACATTTGCCAGCAATCTCTAAAGATAGGTGATGCCTACCAGACAAAATAAACATGGATCGGGACATTGCCTACCTACCTAGACACCAAACAGAAGGACAGCAAATAAATGGTTGCATTGTCTGTTCTAACTATAGCAGGTGGCCTTTATAGGATCACAATCAAATACAATTGTCCAAGTAAACGTAGCAACGTGTCATTCATTGAACATTGAAGCAGAGCCATGATCCTGTCTCCCATCTCCCAAACGTGTGTCAGTGTCAACTCACAACTAGACACAACACGCTCCTCTGTTGTGTCTGTATTAAAACACAGAGGTAATGTCCGTGGTTTTCGTGTGATAGTTTTCCGATTAAATAGCTTAGTTGGTTGATAGTCGCGTTCGAATATCTTCTGGCCATCAGGTTTGTAAAGGGATATAAGTGACGGAGGTATCTTGGAGCCAGACACTGCCTCCTGGGGGCCGCAGGACGTTCATTCAGGATGGAAATAATCCATGCTCGACCTTTACGATTTACTGTATGTCAGAGGTTATGACCCACGCCCGCTTGTGATTGTTTTTTTTTTAACAAGTAGGTCTTACACGTCGTTGAGTATGATAGTTATAATGAGTGATGTTGTATATGAAGTACAGGTCTACATACACACTAATTTCTTCATCCATCCAGCATCTAAAATATTTTTAGATGACATTTTAAAACACTGTGGAGGACAATTTATTTAAGGGTTTTAATTAGTTTAGGTCAGTGTGTGTATGTATGTGTGTGTGTGTATATATATATATATATATATATATATATATGTGTGTGTGTATGTGTGTGTGTGTGTGTGTGTGTGTGTACGTGTGCGTATGTGTGTATTTTCTTTAGTGTGTGTGAGAGAGAGGGAGAATGTGTGTGTGTGTGTGTGTGTGTGTGTGTGTGTGTGTGTGTGTGTGTGTGTGTGTGAGAGAGAGAAAATGTGTGTGTGTGTGTGTGTGTGTGTGTGTGTGTGTGTGTGTGTGTGTGTGTGTGTGTGAGAGAGAGAGAAAATGTGTGTATGTGTGTGTGTGTGTGTGTGTGTGTGTGTGTGTGTGTGTGTGTGTGTGTGTGTGTGTGTGTGTGTGTGTGTGTGTGTGTGTGTATGTACCTCTTCCAGCCTTTAGGTGGCAGACTAGTGCTATTTTCAAAAGCAGACGAAGGCCCTATGGGATGTTGTAGTTTTACCCTCATCTTTATCCCCATAATGATAAAAGTACATCCCTCATCTGGATGTTTCCCAGACAACAACAAGCTTACGCAACCACCTGAGATTTTCAGTCAATATTAGAGGGAGGAAAGAGGAATCCTAAGTGTTTTTTTTTGGTGAATTTCTCCCTGTGTTGTCTGTTGCCAATGGCCCTGGAGTTCCTAGGCTGGGCCCCTATAAACCACTGTTCCTGTGCCTGAGTGCTTTGTGTGCAAGCATAGCAGAGGGAGACGAGATAAGGCCGGCAAATAGAACCAAGAGAAAAAAAAAATCTTTGCTTGCTTTACAAATAAAGGGTTCACTCGGTTGTGACAAATCGATTAACGTTACACATTTTCTATGGTCCGGTTACGTTTCACTCTATTGGCAAAGAGGTGTTTTACTTAGTTTGTGTATACATGCAAACAAACAAAATCGCTCTTATTTCAGCCAAGTTAAATGGAACGTCAAGGTGATTAATACACTTCGTCGACCGTGACTCGTGAGGTGTAAACAATTAAAGTGTGAGTGATTATGAGGCTCTGATCCTGTTCTTAAAGGTCTGGATGTGTAGAATATTAATGGTTCTCTGACTCATGGCTACCCATCACTTGACCCCAGTAAGATTAAACTTGTGCTGGATCTTTCACATTTATCATCTCCTATCAGCTCTTTGCCACGTCCACCTTTTTGCAACATTCCTGATGTAAAACACATACATAAATACATACATACATACATACATGTAAACTTACATTAAATACAGTACAATATACATACGTATATACATGCACGTATCAAACCGAGAAACCTATAATAATCTAAATCAGACGGACCACCTAGAGCTCTCATGGGAATTATAGAGCTGTTTTCTGTCACCTTTCGAAACAAGGACATGGAGGATCAAGGGAAGCTTTTATAACATGAGAAACTGTAACATACTTTTACACTGGTAGTGCTGGACCCATTTGTATATGTCCCTAGAGTCATGGTCAAGGATGTTATGTTTTATTGGCTCATGTTGGGTTAGCATTGGCAACATCATGGGGCCAACCTCACTTTTGATCGACCGATTCAAGGGACGCAGGTAGGTAAGTGGAGGTGATGTCAAAGGTAGGACATTTAAAGCGGCACTATGTAGGCATCTTTCGTCTGCAGCCAGCAATTATTGAATACATTTCAATTAATTTAAAAAAATGAAGGGGTGGGCGTATACTGTACTAGTCTCTACTACTGGTCTGGTCAAGCCAAGTGTCCCTATAACCCCTCATTTATATGTAATTTTGCCTAATCACTGTTGGTGAAGTTACACATATGCATATGTGTACTGACCACACAAGGTTAACAATCAAATAACATCAGGATGAATGGTATTAAGCAAAAAACCCTGAATAGTTGCAGTAAGCCTATAGATCAAAACATCAGCCTAATCCCTAGATGGGAGGTATCGGTTGGTGTGGTGACCTCGCAGGGAAGGTCACTGCTGTGTTACAACGCTCTCTAGTTTCCAAACAACAGACGGCTTGAATTCACAACAAAAGCAAAACTCAAGGTCAGGCTTTTAAACCAAGCAACGAATGGACCACACACTGCTCAGCACGATTATATCTCAAGGAGCAGTTAATTAATCAGATGTGATTAATTTTTCTAGGGCTTAGAGACATAACGTAGGCCTACTTGGTTAGTGCTTGTTTATCTTCACGTTAACATCACTGAAAGGACATGACGTTTATAAATGAAACGTTTCACCCTTATTGTCTGTGATTGACATGTAAAATCAAACAGATTAAACCCGTCAGAGTAAGTTCGTCGACTCTTTGAGTTACCTAAATGATAAAGGCATTTTTTCCAAATGGGTACTTGTAAATATATATCTATATATATTTGTACGTTTGATAATTGTATTTAGCAGTATAATCTATATATATGCCTCGAGTGTTCATACAGTTTATAGAACCTTTCGTCACACATTTGATGTATTGTATTTATTTATGTATTATATAGTAGTACTTGACAGATGTTTCGTATTATATTTAAATACCCTAAGTATAAATATCATAAAATTGCCAAAATAGCCAGGACTGTATGATACCCAACGCTGGTATTCACGCATGCGCAAAGCACTGCATCGGGACGGGTGGAGGAGGAGAGGACTTTTGTTTATGTCGTGCCAGCTAACCGTTAGCCGCATTTAAGAAGTCATCTTTGCCCGAAGCAATCTCTCTTAGCGAGCCAATTGGGGTAGTAGGACGTAGTGGCAACTTGATACTACATTACTAGCGCGTTATTAGACATGATATAGATACATCTGGAAATCGACTGTCAAGCGTCCTTAAAATATTATATAGCGAGTTTTGTTTATCTTCTTGCTAGCCTGCTTGCTTGCTAACTAGCTTACGTTATAGCTCTATATAGCAAGGGCTGCCAACGCCGTTGTCCTCTGGGTGTCACATAACGGATTGGAGCAAGGACTGTAAGTATACTTTTAGGACGATTTTGAACTCTGGCATTATATTGTTCTGTTTTAAGCTTTACCAGATGTCTAAATCAAGCCAACTAGCCATAGCCCTGTCAAATGCTATTTCAATCGTATACCTCACATTGTATCGAATCATCTTTAGATAACTGAAAAGCTACTGTCTGCTATCTAGACTCTCATTTGAGAAAGCCTCTTATTTGAAGCACAGCAACATACATTAATCCTATTTACTTGGAACAGAGTGTTATGGATATTTTGGTCCAGTCAAGTGGGGGACCAAACGGTGCATTGTTCACAGATTAATGAATGTATCACGTTAAGTCTTTAAGGCGCTAACCAAACGACACTTAAAACAGGTTTTCAAATAATCAGCTGTTCTCTGATCCCCCTCCCAGGTTGCTTGAGGAACTGGAACTGGAACTGGAACAGGAACTGGAACACACCATATTTGGCCTTCCTCCCCTGCCCCCCCACAACACACTCTTTACCCCTGGCCCAATTTGAAAAAGAGGGTATCGCCCCTTTTCCCGTCCTGAACCCCCCGCTGGGCATAAAGCGTCGCGGAGGACACGAGCCACGATGTCCATCACGAACACGCCCACCAGCAGCGACGCCTGCCTGAGCATCGTGCACAGCCTCATGTGCCACCGGCAGGGCGGCGAGAGCGAGAGCTTCGCCAAGCGGGCGATCGAGAGCCTGGTGAAGAAGCTGAAGGAGAAGAAGGACGAGCTGGACTCCCTCATCACCGCCATCACCACCAACGGCGCGCACCCCAGCAAGTGCGTCACCATCCAGCGCACTCTGGACGGGCGCCTGCAGGTACGCAGACGACGGGCGCCATGGCGACCCCAGACCGGTTGGATACCTGGTAGGCCGGTGTCGTAGTTGGATTGTTTCCCCTTTTTACTTCAATGTATTCATCTCTGACTCCGTGCGACCAGTACCTAATGTACGCTTGAGTAATGCCGTCGTTTAGGTGAATTGCTAAATTGAATAGTCTTCTCCATCACTAATCTCCATAGCCTAATATGAAATAGCCCTGTATACCTAGCATGACTATAAAACTCCCCTGTATCTCCTCAACCGAGCATGACTATAAAACTCCCCTGTATCTCCTCACCTTACCACGGCTGTAAAACTCCCCCTGTTTCTCCACAACCTAACATGACTATATCTCCCCCTGTTTCTCCACAACCTAACATGACTATAACACCCCGTGTATCTCCTCAACCTAACATGACTAAAACGCCCCCTGTGTCTCCGCAACCCAACATTGGGTCTCGCTCTGCTCGGTCCTTCCAGGTGGCCGGGCGTAAAGGGTTCCCCCACGTGGTCTACGCCAGGCTGTGGCGCTGGCCCGACCTCCACAAGAACGAGCTGAAGCACGTCAAGTACTGCCAGTACGCCTTTGACCTGAAGGCGGACAACGTGTGCGTCAACCCCTACCACTACGAGAGGGTCGTCTCCCCGGGGATTGGTGAGTGGTGGTGGCTGCGGGTGGGAGGATGATCCATCCATGTCTCATTGATGAAGAAAATGACTTAAAAAATCAATTAAACGTCAACGTCTTCTCCTTCTGTGTTTTGTTTTCCTCCCAGATCTGTCGGGGCTGACGCTGTCTAGTGCAGGTAGGAGGAGATTCTCTTGGTGTTGTTGTGCTGTTACGGCCCGTGCGGAGTCCCTGTGTCTAACCGTGGGCCCTCGCTAGGGCTGAGCAGTTACACATAATGTTATAAAAATCGCATTATGGCCAAGTGCGATATCAAAATCTGCAATTTTAGGTGTTATACATTATAAATTATAAATCGAGTGCTGTTGAGGTGGCACTTGGCCTGCAGGTTTGTTACAGTAGTAGTACAGTAGTACTTTCAGTGTAAAAGTAAAATTGCGATTCCAAAAAAGTATCTATTAAGGCAATCTTCCTATTGGTCAAAATAACCCGCAGTACGTTAACCATTGTTGACCATATTGTTAAAACCCTAGTCCTCCGTTACTGTTTCCTTCTCTCCTAGGCCCCCTAATGGTCAAGGATGAGTATGACTTTGACAACCAGCAGTCCCACTCCAGCTCTGAGAGCCACCTCCAGACCATACAGCACCCCCCTTCACGGTCCGGACCCCCCGAGGGCTTCAGCACCCCCACTCTGCTGCCCCTGTCGGAGGGCAGCACCTCGGCCTCGGCCTCTGTGTTCTCCAGCATCACCGCCGGCCCCTCAAGTAGGACCCCACCCTACACTCATCCACTTGTTGCTGCTTATGTTTTCGGAAATGCAAACATTGGTGTGATCTGTATTCAGCAGCTTGTTAGACAAAGAAAAACAAATCAAAGACATTTCTCTGGGCCCGCGGGGACTTTGGTCATATTCCACTATCCGACCTCCCATGCATGAAGAATTTATGATGAAAATAGATCCACTGATGCAAGATTCGTGCCAGTACGTTTTAGCATGAAGTAAATGCGATGTGACATTCAATAATCTGTGTGGTGGATAATAAATGTATCTCATCATGTTAAGATTCCACCCCTAACTGGAGCCGGAACAACAGCTTCCCCCCGTCCGTGCCCCAGCATCAGAACGGCCATCTCCAGCACCATCCACCCATGCCCCACACAGGCCACTACTGTGAGTAACCCCCAGGATACCCTGCTGTTACTCAACCCTTTCAGCGTTTCAAAACACACTTAAGACATAAGCATTCATAGTGGATGCCCATTCATAAATACATTTCGTGTTTTGTCTCAGGGCCAGTCGCTAACGAAATAGCATTCCAGCCTCCCATATCCAACCACCCAGGTCGGTACCACCCATCAGTGATTAGTAGTAGTGATTCCCATTAAGACCATTGGATCTGTGAGGTCACTTACTGTGTTTATCGCCCCCCCACCCCCACCCACCCACCCCAGCTCCTGAATACTGGTGCTCCATCGCCTACTTTGAGATGGACGTGCAGGTGGGGGAGACGTTCAAGGTGCCCTCCACCTGCCCCACCGTGACGGTGGATGGCTACGTGGACCCGTCCGGGGGCGACCGCTTCTGCCTGGGGCAGCTGAGCAACGTCCACCGCACGGACAACATCGAGAGGGCCAGGTACCCAGCCCCCCCCCCCCCCCCCCACGGTTAACACAGCGGCCGTACCACAGTACATCTCATGTATTTAGCGTGACGCTATTGTCCACTTTGAAATGCTTTTCTCCATTTTTTTAACATAAAGGAGCATTTAACTGACTTGAGTATTTGGGTGCCAACTAGCATCCGCGGTAATAACTAACGATCGCTCAGGAGGCAGAGCGGGTTGCCTTGTAACCGAACGCTTGTGTACGCTTTGGATAAAGGCGTCTGCTAAATGTAATGTGACTAGTCGTGAACATCCCCATCAATAGCAATGCCTGTGATTTGTTGGAGTGCTTATTGCCAAGTTGTACCGGAAGTAGCAAATAAGTAAGCAAATCCACTGCACACCTGAAATGGAGCTGGATGTACGGACACATATGGGGGCCCCCCCCAGAAGGCCCTCCGCTCTAATTGTATACCATTTTGCCCCCCCCCCCCCCCCACCTCTGTCTCCCCGTCCCAGGCTCCACATCGGCAAGGGCGTCCAGCTGGAGTGTAAGGGGGAGGGCGATGTATGGGTGCGTTGCCTTAGCGACCACGCCGTGTTTGTGCAAAGCTACTACCTGGACCGCGAGGCCGGCCGCGCGCCCGGAGACGCCGTGCACAAGATCTACCCCAGCGCTTACATCAAGGTACCTCCCCCCCCTCCCTCGCTCCCATCGTGATGAGCCTGCTAGCAGACAGACACGTTTATCCAGACAGACCTGCAGGGAACTTGAGATGCATGTCATTATCGCGCCCCTTTAAGGCTCAGGATAAGATTAGATCAGATGATACGGTTCAGGTTGGGATAAAGTGTATAGATTATGGTCCTAACCTTCCACATGGGGGCTCGCTTTCACACAGGGATATCGCATTATCCATCCGTTTTCACAGTCCCCAATGCCTTTTGAAAGACGGTTAGAAAATGTGCAGATGAACTGTTGACATTTTCTCCACAAGATATTTCATCGCATATAAGTGTGTAATGGCTACATCCCTCTGTGATATGCCATGGTTAAATTATATTACTATTATTGAAGCCTGCCTCCCGCTAGGTCCAGTCCACCATGAGAAGCCTGCAGCACGGTCACCCTGTCTCTCTGTCCCCCAGGTGTTTGACCATGTCTCTCTCTGTCCCCCAGGTGTTTGACCATGTCTCTCTCTGTCCCCCAGGTGTTTGACCATGTCTCTCTCTGTCCCCCAGGTGTTTGACCATGTCTCTCTCTGTCCCCCAGGTGTTTGACCATGTCTCTCTCTGTCCCCCAGGTGTTTGACCATGTCTCTCTCTGTCCCCCAGGTGTTTGACCTGCGTCAGTGTAACCGCCAGATGCAGCAGCAGGCTGCCACTGCGCAGGCGGCGGCGGCGGCCCAGGCTGCAGCCGTGGCCGGGAACATCCCAGGACCGGGCTCCGTGGGGGGCATCGCTCCGGCCATCAGTGAGTCCCCCTTCCACCCATCCCCTTGTGACTTTGAGAAAGTGATGGCCAACTGAAAATGAATTCTGTAGACATGGTTTTAAAGGGGAGCCAAACCTCAACACCAAGTGTAGATTGGTTTGCATTAGAGGACTTTAAATGTGTTAAATATGATGCTATTACATGCAGAACTACTAACTAATAAATTATAGAACCAATCAAGTAAGTGAGTTGGCTTTGGAAGTTCCATCTTTCCCTGTCGACTTTCACTTCTAAACGTTATAAACACAAATCTTAGTAGAGGGAAGGGATTCATTATGAGCCAACATGGCCATCCAATGGAGGACATGTGTAATGACACTGCTGCTGACCAATTTAAACCCCCCCCCTCTAACCATACACAACCCCCCCCCCCCCCACCGTCCCTCCCCAGGTCTGTCGGCCGCGGCGGGCATCGGCGTGGACGACCTGCGGCGCCTGTGCATCCTGCGCATGAGCTTCGTCAAGGGCTGGGGGCCAGACTACCCCCGGCAGAGCATCAAGGAGACCCCGTGCTGGATCGAGATCCACCTGCACCGGGCCCTGCAGCTGTTGGACGAGGTGCTGCACACCATGCCCATCGCAGACCCCCAGCCACTCGACTGAGCCTCAGCAACCCCGACCCCCAACCCGGAACTCCTAACTATGGGAAACCGAACCGTATCATAACGCCAGACTTTTACTTTGAAGGCCCGTCTGTGTTGGAGCAGTGTGGGGGGGGGGGGACCGGGTGAGATCACAGTAGCTCGTCGGACCAGGGCTCTTACTGTTTCAAATAGGATGGAGGGATTGGAGGGTGTTTGGGGGATGTGAGCCTCAGACGTTAACCATCAAGTGTCTGAGGCTCCCCGCTGGAGACACCTCCTCAAAACGTCCTCCTTTCTGTTTGGTCTTTGTAATGAATGTCGGAAATGTGTGTTAAGTCGTGTACTTTGCTGTTTTTCTATTTTGTTGTTAAACTTTGATGTATCTTTGTGCTACCATGAAAGCGTTTGGTAAGATGCTGACCGTGGGAAGAAGTGCGACGGGGTCATGGGGGAGATTGCATGCCTTGATGTGTAGGGCGGTTTAGGTGTGGATGTGTGTGAAGACACTAGAACTGATAACTTTGAGAATAGTTTTAATACATAAAATGCATGCGTCCTGCAATAGATATAAAGTACTAAGTCAAGGGTGAGAGATATGATCTTATGGCAGGTAAATGTGTTTATAAAGTGGCCAAATGGCGGTCTTCGTCAAGGTTAATGAAAATGGTAAAAGATTTATTCAAGAAATGTCTTATAAGATGGAAGTAGTTGTTTGGCTTTTAATTTTAATTTAACATTTTTTTTTACTGAATTAGACATTTTTATGAACATACCTCAGCACGTCTTCCAAGAAGTTCATTATCACTTGTCAATGCATTAATGAAACTTTAAGTTTCAAAACTAAAATCAACAGTAACTGACATTTTGTCCTAATGGAAAGGTTGCCAACCATACGTCAGATGTTATACTTAGTTATACTTAGTGTTATATTTACCAACATTAGTAATTTTTGTATTAGCTACCCATATCATGAACATGTATTATCACCTCAACTAATGTTTACCTTTTTTGTCTAAGTAAATTGTATAATCTCAGTCATATGTGGTTGTTTTATATCGGCATATCCTACCATGTAAAGATGCTAAATGTTTTTGATAAATTAATGTAAAAAGCAAATCGATTTTAACATCCCCGTAAGTCTGTTTAACATGCTACACATTCAATCAGTTGAAGCACTATTTTCATGGCACACCAAATATTCCTCAGTTTTGGGACACAAGGTTAACTGTGAGGAAGTTCAAGCCATAATGATGCCAAATGCACCCCACATCCAAAGTCTCTCTCTCTCACACACACACACACACGGAGGAATCAGGGAGCGATGCGTGTAGACCCTTTTCAGGTTTTAGTTTGCAATAGCTGGAGTACTTTGAGGTGTGTCTGTGGTTCAGCGAAGGTCAATCTAACTTTCATGTTGTCTTTGTGATGTCAGTTCTCAGCACTATTACGCAAAAGCATTTAAATAGAACCAGGCGTCAAGTTAGTCATTTTCCATTAGTGTTGCCGTATTTTATACGCTTTCTTACCTTTGCAACATTGAACCAGTTGTTAAATATTCAACTAAACTAATATGTGCATTTTGTGCTAGTGCTGATTATCGAAATCTGTGTTCCCAGCAGATATGGCATTCTGCTTACATACGTGGTCTAAAAGATGTCAGTAACATGTTTGAATATGATGGAATAAAATCAATAGACAAAGCATGTGATTGTGTGCCCTTCACAACTTGGTATATGATTGAACTCAGAAAGTACAGGCTTTCAACAAGAAAAAAGTTTATTACTGATAAAGACAAGCCACAAATTTTAAGAAAACAACACTAATAAGCTAGCCTGAGCCGAGATCTGAAATATTCAGAAAACCAAACTACATGTGTCTTAATAGTACCTATATTCATCAATACGACACACTAAATAATAATATGTCTTTATAAATATAAAAGTCCCCCAGTTGTAACTTTTTTAATGCAAAATACACAATACAAATCACCCTTTTAAAACGCATTGGTTTGCTCTTGCCAAATTTGAAAAGATACGGTCTACAAGAAAGGAATTTAAACCACACAAATAGAGCCACAAGGAGTCCGTGTGTATATATTAGATACTATACAATTATCCAAAAAGAGAAACATGAGAGAGAAACCACAAAAGCACGGTCGCCAACGATTTGATCAAAACAAAATAACGAATTGACAAAATCAAATAGTTAAAACATAAATAAATACAAATTTCCAATTAGTTATTTACATTTTTTTTCCTTTTCAAAACGAGGGTAAATTTAAACAACAAAACGTTCCCAAATGCCACTGCCAAATACTTGTGCTTGCATTAGAGCGTGCTACAGATGGCCACAACTCAATACACCAATGGCACTTGAAAACAGCCAACCGAGAACATCTGAACGTAACACAGCATTCGGAGGAGCGAATATTTAAAAATAAAACCGGAAAGAAAGTTAAAAAAAAGAAAAAAACTCACAATCATGAAGAAATTTATCTCATTTTGGATAGCGTCACTGCTACCCTTCTTTTCTCAAGAGTAGTACATGTAATACAGTAAAATGCTCAATCCATCTGCAGGGTTATCCACCGTGTGTGTGTGTGTGTGTGTGTGTGTGTGTGTGTGTGTGTGTGTGTGTGTGTGTGTGTGTGTGTGTGTGTGTGTGTGTGTGTGTGTGTGTGTGTGTGTGTGTGTGTGTGTGTGTGTGTGAGGCCAACAGCGATCAATGGTGTGCTCTGGCTATAGGGTGAAAAATCAAAGGCACTGGAGTCTGCTATAGGAGAAGGGGGGAGGGAGGGGGGGGGGGGCACTGAAGCTGCCTGTTGTGCAGATGGTGAGTCATTTCCCTAGCTTCTAGCTGTATTCATGGGGTCATGTTGGAGTAGCTTATGTTTTGAAAAGTAATCTAGCTTGAAATGGGTTTCATTTGTAAAAGTTTTTTTAAGCATGTTTTTTTTTTTTTTACAAAAAAAAAACAAAAAACAATATCATACAATATGTGAACAAATAAAACTTGTGTTGGCAGCAGTGGCATAAGTCCAGTGTTAACCAGGCAGGCATTGATAAAGTAAAAGATAAATCAGATTCACCGTCTGGCACGTATTTTGAGAAAAATAGGAGCCACGCGGCCCTCCGTAGGCGTGTCCACACAGCACTTAAGAATTCTAAAGCACAAAATGTATATTTTGTAGTCGTTTTTCAGTCCAGGCACAAAAATCCACAGAAATGAACACCTACAGCTTTTCATATGACGAGCGAGTTTGAGATTTCAGTTAAAAAAAAAAAAAAAAAATGCTACGATGAGCAAAAAAACCAAACAAATAAAGAGTAAAACCCCATTAAGAATGGCTTCATGTTGTCATGAACCTCTATGCCTCATCTAGATAGTTAGTTAAATATTTAGGAACATATATCAAGATATTTAGCAGCCCACATCACTGAAAATCACTAAGGTCTTTGGGTATGGGGAGGATTGCCAACTGGGAGTCTGGCTGTTGGGAGGGCGGTAAGGTACCACATGTTCAGGGTCTAAAGTCAAAGAAAAAAAAGTAAAAAAAACGAAGCTTCTGTTTCAAAGCAAGTGTAAACCATCCCCTCCTGAACGTGTGAGCAGTGATCAGGGACTCCAGTGAACGTAAACGTGTCCGGTCTCTCGCTACTTAGAGCAGGGGGGCCTCTCTCTCCGCCTGGCAGGACGCGTACGAAAGCGGCTATCAGGGCCGCGAGCGGCTCTTATGACGGCGGCGGCGGTAGGTCACCCGTGCGGTATAGGGTGGTCAGTGCAATGCTCATCAATACATTATTTAGGACGATTTTTCGGGGAGGAGTCAGATTTGATTACAGGAGTGATAACGAAACACTTGAGGAACGCAAGTCTGAATGGGTTCATAACGTACGAAAACAAAAAAAAATCGAAAACATACAGGATCATTGTAAAGGAACACTACAGTGTGTATGCTGGCAGCATTAGCATTAGTTCAGTGCTGGGCCACGTTGAAGCAATTTCTACATTTAGCCATTTAATTATCTGACTCACACACACACGTTGTTGTGTGTGTGTGTGTGTGTGTGTCAGACAATTACTGATTAGGTCATGATTTATCTTTCTTTAAAACAAATTACAAAAAAAAGGAAATCCTCAAAATACCTTTCAAGTCTCTCCGTATAGCCGCCCCCGTTCTACGGCTTGCAGTAACCATGCAATCTGGGCCACCTGTCCATAGCTCATCATAATAATCCTAATAATAAACGCATCGCTTGGTTGTCAATTCAATTGAGCGTCTGAGTTGATAGGTGATCCCCAGCCTGAGCAAGAGGTCTTATCTATAGCCTCACTTACCAGCTCCTTAAAGACCGCTACGACAAACGGTCAAAACAACAAGGAGGAAATATAAATATAAATATAAATGGTGGTTTTAGGCCCATGTTGTAGCAACTGTGAATGCTTCTACAGTCAACTGTTCACTATAGTGACAATGAGTAGGGGCGGTGGATGGTGTTGGGACTCATTAAGCGTGGTCGAGCTGGAATGAGTTTGTTGGATGGAGACGATGCGGTGTGTGTTTGTACATCATGCGTTGGCGTGGCCCTTCAGATTGCACGGTAACGCAGGGCCGTGAACAGAGCCAGAGTCTGCCGGTTCCCTCCCCAGCCAGCAGTACGGTGACCATTTCAACCGTTCACATCTCTTCAAGACCATTTTATGTTACAGGTGCATAAGAACATCTAGAGATTGAAAAATAAAAAGCATAATAAATACCAATAAATTAACAATCCAAAAGTTAACAAAAACAAAAAACGTCATCAGTGAAGTCGATCTCGTACAATGCAACATCTTCGCTTTCCACAACCGGTAATTCGGATAAAACAAAAAAATAGAAAACTGGTACAGTAGTATGCACTTTGAGGACCATCGCAGCAGCTCAGTAGGCCATAGTGGAGAGTCCCGTCCCGTGGGTTCGAGTCAGTGACAGGAAAAATGCAGAAGCAGTGAATAAAGCATGCGACGGAATCCACCGAGGTCAAACACGTTCCTATGGATCACCAGTAGTTCACGGTTACTCCCAGCGTTTACATTACAGGAAATCCAACCTTCGAAAAGGATAATCAACCGAAAACAATAAAATCAAAAAAATAATAATATCCAGTTGGGAGCGCTTTTTTTTTTTTGTCGTCATCGTCATATTTTTCAAACCATCGATTTGCTCCACAAAGACTACGCACGGCGGTTCAAGTACACGTTTTACTCTTTCGAGAACAAAAGTTGGTCCCCGTATCCATCCCATTTCACAGTCTATCAACCAATCAGAAAAGAGGAGCTACCCACAGAACTCACAGATAATCACATTGGAGAAGCCCGCACGCCCTCCCGCTCACCAAGGTTACAAACAAAAGTAGTGTATCATATATAGACTATATCTTTAAAATATCAAAATATCTACTTTTGGTCCTCTGTACAAACATGATTTTGAAGCAGGGGTAAGGGGGGTGACACAGGGGAGAGAGAAGAAAAAGAAGGAGGAAAGGGGAAAGTGTGGCAAAGGTGTGAAAAAGTGATAGAAAAGCGGTGTACAGTATAGTCTTTTGTATGGCGAGGTGTGTGTGTGTGTGTGTGTGTGTGTGTGTGTGTGTGTGTGTGTGTGTGTGTGTGTGTGTCTCTCAGGAGTGGGGGGGGGGGGCAGGGCAAAGGGCTGGCAGCTGGCACCACTGGTTTGAGGTAGGGTGACTGATGGATCAACATACACAGACACAGGCACACAGGAGAATCAAAACAAAACACAAATAAACTCAGGCACATATAGCTGCACACGGAAACACACACACACACACACACACACACACGCACGCACACTCACGCACGCACAATCACACGTCCACCCACTAGTGGGGCACGCCAGGCGCGGGACCGGGCAAGGCGAGGGAAAAAGAGCCCACGATCGAGAGCTGAACTTAACATCACGTGTGACTAAAACGGAAAAATAGACCGCAATCGACCGGGCCGTTTCCCTATGTGAGCCCTGCCTGCCGACCCTGGTGTCCAGGCTGATAACATCCAGCCCAAATCCAGCCACCGGTCACCAGACACAGCTAGTGGCTAGTGGGGGGGGGGGGGGGGAGGGGGGGAGAGGGGGAGCGAGGGAGGGGACCGCACAGCCGTGCCCACGAAGAACAGCTGCATTGGAGGAGGATTAAGGCACTATGATAAAGCCGAGGTACATAAAATCCCTGACATTCCTTCTGCTCTGCGACATGGCACCGTGGGACAGACACCAGCTATATAGAGATAGAAATATGTATATATAAGTGTACGGTGGCCCGGAGGGGCCGGGTGAAAGGGTGGAAAAAACGCAAAGCTACCCTGGTTCGGTGGTACCTTGGTTCGGTGGGTTGGTTTGTTTGTTTGTTTGTTGTTGTTTTTTG
Source organism: Micromesistius poutassou (assembly GCF_964030765.1). Lineage (NCBI taxonomy): Eukaryota > Metazoa > Chordata > Actinopteri > Gadiformes > Gadidae > Micromesistius > Micromesistius poutassou. The sequence continues at coordinate 6,245,933 of NC_140292.1, read as the reverse complement.
GTCCGTCTTTAACTCAGGAAATCTCAATGGGAAAAGGAACTGCAAAGATACGAGGAACGGAAAAAAATATATTCTTGTAGCTGAATGCATTAAAAGATAAGAACAAATAACAAAAAGTGTAAAAGAGCCATCCGTAATAATGCATTAAGATTACGAAAATAAAAAGGAGAAGAAAGAGGGGGTCAAGGAGGGGGTCACACCAACCACACCCCTCTTGTGTATATATACACTAGTCGTAGCAGCACACAGTACAGTACATCTCTTCTGGCTTGCCTTCTGGGTGTGTGCGTGTGCGTGCCTGTGTGTGTGCGTGAGCGTGCCTGTGTGTGTGTGAGCGTGGCTCCCCCAGGCAGTGCTGGTCGATTTAAGACGGCCGAATGTTCAGACAAAAGGGAGGGAAACTAATGAAGAGAAGAAGGCAGATGAGCCTATCATACAGCGATGTTATATAAGATATGTTATATACACAAAAATAAGATGACACAGGCCCTCAAAAGCTCCTTATCCGACGATTGGAATGTATCGCAATAATAATTGTAATCAGGGGGGGTGGGGGGGATGCAATTATTTCTTTCAATAAATTAAAAACATTTTTCTTCCTTTTTTTTTACGAAAATAATACAGAAAGGATAGCACCGTGAGATTTTGAGTCCTTAACTACATTTTTAAACCAACCCCACACACACACACACACACACACACACACACACACACACACACACACACACACACACACACACACACACACACACACACACACACACACACACACACACACACACACACAAGAGTCCGGCCAATCAATTGACTTTGCTGATCTGGGACCTGTGACTTGGATTTGAGCTGTAAGACATCAGTAGTATACATGGTGTTTATTTAGATTTTTTTTTTTTTTTGAAGTTCCCTTTTTTTTGTCTCACAGGTGAAATGCATTCTTCATTATACAAACGATCCCCCACCCGCTGTCTACATAACTCAGCAGCACATATTTGCACACACCAACGGTACCGACTGCGACATTTTTGTGGCCCCCAAAGTATCAGGATCTCCACACACCTCCACTCTGCAGGCTCGATGAGCAAAGAGCGTTGACGGCAACAAGTGCAAGACACGCACGCGACTAAGAAGCCAAACACCCGGGAAAGTAAAGGCCAAAACAAAAACAACAACAGCACAGGGAGAAGAAGAAATGTAGAGGGTAAAAGCGTATCAAAAAAAAAAAGAAAAAAAAAAAAAAAAGGAGAGAGGCCTCTCACACAGAAGTAGCCAGGGGGCCCTCACACAGAGAAGTAGCCAGGGGGCCCTCACACAGAGAAGTAGCCAGGGGGCCCTCACACAGAGAAGTAGCCAGGGGGCCCTCACACAGAGAAGTAGCCAGGGGGCCCTCACACAGAGAAGTAGCCAGGGGCCCTCACACAGAGAAGTAGCCAGGGGGCCCTCACACAGAGAAGTAGCCAGGGGGCCCTCAAACATAGAGAAGTAGCCAGGGGCCCTCTCACAGAGGAGCTGCTAGGAGCCCGTCACGTAGAGAAGTCACTGCACGCCCTCACAACAGAGAGAAGTAGCCAGGGGCCCCCCTCACAGAGAGAAGACGCCAGGGGCCCCCGTCACACAGAGAGAAGTAACTCGGGGGGGTGGGGGGGTACTTGAGAGGGCCAGGGGGGGGGCCCCCCCCCTCACACAGAGAAGTAGGTGTTCCCCGTGGTGTCGCAGTGGCGTATGGTGGGCGTGCCGGAGGCCGGCGTGAGGATGTGCTCGGCGTGGTCCGGCAGGGGCTGGGGCAACGAGTGGAGCACGCCGGGCTGGACCACGCCCACCACCGGGTGCCCGCCGTCCTCGGCCCCGCCCACCTGGATCACCTGGATGACCTCGTGGGCCGGCCGCAGCCGCTTGGCCAGCGGCGTCAGCGGCTCGTCGGGGTCGTCCTCGGGGTCGCTGTCCAGCTCGCTGACCTCGTCTGGGGAGGGGGAGGGGACAGAAGGGCCGGGCGCTTGTGATACAACCAAGGATGAGATCTGTTGATTTGATTGATATTTGTTTTCTTTGCGCTTCCAATTATTATTATTATTATTATTATTATTATTATTATTATTATTATTATTATTATTATTATTATTATTATTATTATTATTATTATTAATCATTAGTTTTCCCCACAGTTGAGAAGGATGTTGTGAACATATAGACTGCTATTTCCATGTCATATCATTTGCTTTAACCAATTTATTGAATATACGACATGTTGACCACACGTTTTTTTTCTTCTTCAAAAGAAACTTCTTACAAAGCAGAATGGTTTCAGTAGACTGTCATGCAAATTCTATAAGGAAAAGACAAGAAATTGAAGACCACTGACCGATGAGCCACGTACCTTTGTCCACGTTGGACAGAGACAGTGCATTAAGGCTGGCAAACTGCAACAAACACAAAGAGAGACAAGCACAGAATTAGTACAGAGCTTTAGACAACCCAACTTCCTCTTTGACCAACATAAACTGAATATCTATAAATGGACAATTGAATGATAAAAATACCATTTGCCAATGATAAAACTAGATGTATTTAAAGGGCAACCTTTCCTGATTTAACAGTAAACATGACAATATTGACAATACAATTGAAATCTACTCGGAAAAGAGGTTGAACCTTTACGAAATGTTTCAGATTTAACCTTTATTTGACCAGGAAAGCCTTTTTGCGATTAAAAATCTCTTTGGCTAAAGTGCCCCGGCCAAGAAAGCACAAGCAAGTTCCCACACACTGCAGACAGAGTGCGACACAAACAGAGTGCGGAGCACAACAATCACGTTCACAGAGCTTGGGGCGGGGAAAGCCCATTCTAAGAACCGGCTCCTTAACCGAACGAGCAGAAACCACCACGCAGCGAAGCCGCACCTCGCCCATGACGCCGATGGCGGTCTCCCCGGTGGCGCGGGCCACGCGGTGCTCCACCAGGTAGAACATGTACTCGTCGTACAGCAGGCGGATGAGGTGGAAGGAGCCGAAGCTGGCAGCGCTGCGCAGGGTCAGGTCCCGGATCACCATGGAGCTGGGGAGGAGGGGGGGGGGGGAGGTTAGGCATGAGAGGCGAGGTCAGAGCGTGTGGGAGTGTGTGCGATGTGGAACGTACTGACTAAGATGTGAGATAGCGCAAGCAATTCATTAGGAAAGCATCACCGATTCATTAAGAAAGGTTCAGAACTTCATTAAGGAAGGTTAAGGAGCCATGGAGAAAGTGCAAGGAATTCATTAAGGAAGTTCATGAATTGATGCAAGTAAATAGGGATTAATAAGACTCAAGAGTATGAAAGTGTACTGTAGAGTGTGAGCAAGTAAGGAGATGCAAGTAAAAGTAATGGACTATGCTAATAAAAAGAAATAAAGAATAGAAGAACCAATTAAACAAAGTAAAAGGTCAACAACATTTCTACACAAAACAATAAGAATGAAATAAAACAAGAATGAAAAAAAGGCATCTTAAAATTATACCTTTAAAGACTACAGCCACAGTATGGACCAAAAAAAAAAAAACCAACAACTAAAAATACAATGCTCCACCTGTAGAAGGACCAGTTGAGCAGGAACTGGCGCGCGGCCTTGGGGAAGCTGGTGCGGTGGTCGTAGGGCTCCAGGGCCTGGGTCACCACGTTGTCCAGCCAGGTGGCCCACTGCTCCAGGGAGCTGTGCTGCTGCAGCGTGGCCTTGAAGTCCTGCTCCAGCCGCTGCACCACGCCCTCCTCACACTTGCACACCCACGAGGCCTGCTCCTGTGGAGCCGCGGGGTGGGGGGGGGAGGAAGGAGAAGAAGAAGGGGATTCAGGGATTGAGGGAGGAGCAACCAAAAACGGAGAGTGCATCGTCGGCACGAGCGTCTGGTCTGGTCGCTTAGAAATGTTTTTTTTGCGATCCGAGCTCAAGATATCCGTCTCGTTTTTTCTATTATGAAAAAATAACTAAAAGGCCGACACTGAACGATCGCACGAGGTCAGCCACATTTAAGTCTCGGTCCGTGATCGTTTCAGATTAGATTATAGCAAGAACATAAAACGCCCTTATTAGAAAAGTAAATAACAATTGCACTAAGGAAAACGTCAATGCAAACTTAGGAGTACTGCTTCATACGCCTTGACGTCCAACGGTCCTACTTTTGCAAACAAAACACTATTTCCTCAGAAAATTGCAGAGGAATGAATTCTAAATACATTCTTTCATTTAGAATCAAATTCAAACATGAAAAAAGAAATGACACCCCAGTACGAGAGGAACCTTGCACAACAAAAACAACAACAACAGCAACAGAGCAGAGCCTCAGACCTGCACGTTGGCGAAGTCCACGCGGTTGAGGTCGCTGAGCATCTGGTCTATCTGCGACGTGTTCTGCAGCACGGCGCGCGCCGCCTGCGCCAGGTGGTTCAGGGACGTGTAGCGACGCAGCGTCTGAGCAAAGGCACTTACAGCAGCAACCTGAACCAGAGACAGGAGGGACTCAGGGATCAGCAAAGTGGACCAGTGGTCAGCAGTGTGGACCAGTGATCAGCAGTGTGGACCAGTGATGGGCAGTGTGGACCAGTGATCAGCAGAGTGGACCAGTGATCAGCAGTGTGGACCAGTGATCAGCAGTGTGGACCAGTGATCAGCAGTGTGGACCAGTGATCAGCAGAGTGGACCAGTGATCAGCAGAGTGGACCAGTGATCAGCAGTGTGGACCAGTGATCAGCAGTATACAAATGCAGATGCATGCATAAAAAACGAAGCGTTTTTCTACACACCCTTCTAACTTAAAGTTGTATTCCCGATCGATAAAGAATCCTTCCATCCCTCCCTCCCAGGTCCAGTAGTACTGAAGTGTAATAAACGTGCCGTGTGAACGCATCCCGTACCTTGGTCTGAACCATTCTCTGCGGAGCGGCGTTCATGGCATTGTTGAGCCATCCTTCCAGGCTTTTAGCAAAGTTGCGGATGGCTTGAGTCAAGGCACCTGGAGGGACAGACGGCGAAACGAACACAAGCAACACCAAAAGATCAGCGAGGGTCCAGGGTGGGTCCACACAAGCCCAGGGTGGAGACGGTTGGTGTGTGTGTGTGTGTGTGTGTGTGTGTGTGTGTGTGTGTGTGTGTGTGTGTGTGTGTGTGTGTGTGTGTGTGTGTGTGTGTGTGTGTGTGTGTGTGTGTGGTGTCTTACTGGGAATGGGTCTGAGGACGTCTGGGATGAGGATCTCCACCACGGCCTGGTACATCAGGTAGTCGCAGGTGCTCATCCACTTGACCACCGTCTCCGTAGCGCACAGTGCCAGCAGCTGCGCGCGCGGCAGCCTCTCCTCGATCTCACTCACGCCGCTGAGACCACAGAATAAAAAGGAGAGAAATAAACTGAATGAAACCAGTGACAGAAACGAGTCTCTGCATTGTGATGACACACACACACACACACACACACACACACACACACACACACACACACACACTAAGTGATTAATTTGTAAACGCAATCCATTGTTGTAAACTGACCTATTTTCTGTTATGGTGGCGCCCTCTACAGTGTCAGAAGGGGAATAGCGCCAGAACGTCTGCCACAGCTTCTCGATCAGACTGAACTGCAGGTTGATGACCACGTCCAGGATTGCCTACACACACACACACAAAAACAAAAAAATAAACACAAACACAAGAACGTTTAAACACAAAAGTCGAAAATAATTCAAATGGAAGGTCGTAACATTGTCGTGGCCAAATGACCCAGCGTCCAGGGTTCAACGCAAAGGACCCACCTCACAGTGCTCTCTATAAAGGGACTCGAGAGTTTTGATGTCATCTGAGCTGTAGTGGTCGCTCTCCCCCAGATCCAACTCCACAAACTCGGGCAGCGCTCGTGACGGGTCTGTCGGACGGACACAATGGAACAGAGAGCGGAGCTTTATTTTGAGTATTCTGAATCATTTGTTGCTATACAACGGCCCATGTTACCATGGCGATTGCCATGCTTGTTTGGCTCGTGAGGTGTATTTGCGGTCCTGTAGTATGCAGAAGAGTGCAGTTCTGTGTTTGTAGACTGAGAGAAAGACGTTTGCATAGTTGCTACACCTTGCGTTTCAGTCGACGCAAATTGTGAGATTTGATGCAATGCAAATTCTTCTCTGTCATGAGGCAGTTGGATGATGTGCCAAGAATATACATTTAGCAAACATGACAGGGTTCCAATTAAATATAACTGGCGTTTGGTATAGGTATATCCGTGTTTCAAATGTATCTCAAGACTGCAGTAGAGACTGTGCTGCTGCAGAGATTCCTCAATAGTGGAGAAAGTGGCACAGAACTCAAATGGTGGTGGCGAGAAATTGTGTCAAGCCCAACCATCTGTTGGTTCAGCTACATGCAGAGACACACACACATGTTAAGTGTGGGCAGTGCTCGCGAGTCCTTTGTATAAAAGAAAAACAAATCACAGGCCAGCGTGTCGTGTCAGGGGCTGACCGGGCTCCACAGGGATCAAAGTCAGTCCGTCACATTTGATTGCAACGCGTCGGTTTCGCAGGCGCTAAAGTGACGGTGCGAATCCCACGGCTTGTCTAACCGCCTGGACTCCTTTGTCGCTGGTGGTGGGAGTGCAGTAAGCTACATGCCGGCGTTGGCCAGCATCACGAACGCAGCGAGGGAGTTGAGTGGAAGCGAGCGCCGTTAGCAGTGGAGAGACTAGGCTCGGATGAAACGGACCATCTCGGAGCACCGTTCAAGCGGTGCTGAGAGAGTCATGGGATTGTAGTGTTCACCGCAATAACATTTTCCCTTCTCATACTTCCTATTAGCAGTGTAGGCCGTTTACCAGTCCCCAGAGCAGGATGATACAATGAGAAAAAACATTCATAACAACAACAATCTCTCGTCGTTGAAGCCATGTTACTGAAGGGGATATCGCTCCCTCCAAAGCATGCGCAGAAGTCTCTCTCTCTCTCTCTCTCTCTCTCTCTCTCTCTCTCTCTCTCACTCTCTCTCTCTCTCTCTCTCTCTCTCTCTCTCTCTCTCTCTCTCTCTCTCTCTCTCTCTCTCTCTCTCTCTCTCTCTCTCTCTCTCTCTCTCTCTCTCTCTCTCTCTCTCTCTCTCTCTCTCTCTCTCTCTCTGAAGCCTGTTCAAGGAGTTTCGCCGTGGGAAGAGGTCGCCTGGAAACAGTGTTACGGAACAGTACGTAAACCCTGACTATAGCTACATCTTCTACTCCCACTACATCTTCTACCGCCACAACCACTACTACACATTAGACACCTTCGGCCAGACTAGAACTCTCTTTGTACGTCTGAACAATAAACGGAGGGTGTACTGTACAGACCTAAAAAACGAATGCAACTCTCCCACCACGATCTAGTCGCGTAGCAGAGATACACAGACTTAAAACGAGCCGTTATCGTTCATTTTAGATAGGAACACACAAGGATCCATAACAGAGCCTGGAAACCACAACAGAACAATGATCAATGTGCACACCCAGCCCCATTTTTCTACAAAACAAAAAAAACCAACAGGAAAGAGGTGGAGATGTCTGACCCAGGAACTCCTGGTGGTGCTGGTTCTGAGCGATGTCCGCCTGCTCCGTGGCGCTGGTGGGGTGCTGCGCCCCGGCTGCGTAGCCGTCCGCCGACACCCCGTCCACCCTCTGCACCGGCTTGAACCTGAGGGGGGGGGGGGGACACAGCAGACGGGGTCAGCCTGGCCGTCCCGCGGGTCAGAGCATAGCGGGGCATTGGGTTAGGGCTGGGGGCAGGGGGGGGGGTACCTCTGTCTCTGCTGGACGGGCTGCTGGCGGAGGGCCTGCATGAACTGCATGTCGTCCTGCAGTCTGTTGAGCGGCGAGTCCGGCTTCACCCGGATACCGTAGTAGTGGTACTTTGAGTTCCCCCTGAAAGACAAAACACAGGAATCATGAGCAGGACTAAGGAGGGAGGATTGAACCCTGTTCATCTCAAGATAGGGCGGGATAGTGGGGTGGCTACGCGGTTCGGCTTGTGTAGGGTGGGAGCGTACTGCGATCCATCCATCCATCCATCTATATCTATATACATATATCTGTGGCTGTCTCAAACCTGTAATAAGCCCGTCAAATAATTTCACTTGGCCCCCGAATGATTGGATAGCCTCTCTCTGTCTGTCTCTCTCCCTACCTACCCGGCGAGCTGTGTCCACTCATTGCACATGAGCGGATTCTTCCACCAGACTGGGCAGACCCATTACGAAAGCTAGCGAGCTAATTAAGTGTTTTGGGGGAGTGGCTTCGCAGGGAAGCCTGAAGGGAGGGGGCGGGATTTGCTTTCCGGTTGGGTAAAACAGAGCTTATTATGGCTGCTAGTTATTTGCTTTGGTAGAATACACAAAGCAAAAAAAAACAACAACCCAGGCATGAACAGACAAAGTACGCTGAGCTGAGGGGGCGCGGGGCCTGTTCTGGGTCACCTGGTGCCGAGGCGTCGCGTGCGGAGCCCCGTGAAGATGGAGCGGATGAGCTTGCCGAAGGAGGCAGCGTTGACGGGGTCCAGCTTCTGCTCCTGGCAGTGGCGCACGTAGTGGTTGTAGAGGGTGGAGCGCGGCAGACTCACGCCCTCCGCCGTCTCGTAGTTGTCCAGCAGCCACTGCAGCTGTTTTCCCCCCCACACAGAGACAGAGACAGAGAGAGAGACAGAGAGAGAGAGAGAGCGAGAGAGAGAGACACAAACCGCTTCAATTAACCAGATCAATTCATTGAGCTTTTCCGACTCCTATCCGACAGAGAGTTAAAGATTAGCGCCAGTCGAAAGCAACGACTCAAATTAAATAAGAAAATAAGATGAAAAGAAGCCCGGTAGTAAATAAAAAAAAGACACCAGGGCGAAAAAAAACCAGCAGGAACACCAACCGAATGGAAACGGCGAGCTAAACATAGGAACCCGAGGCCCGCAGGCTTACAGCTACTCGGGTGTAGGGGACGGGACGGGTTAACACTTAGCGGCTATAGAGGGGAACCGTGTTCCCCCGGGGAGAGCTAAGAGGCAAGGTTATTTCCAACACGTCCAACAGGCTCAATGACTATTCCCCCTCTACACTGCCCAACACCCGGGTACAGCAGATCCAATACCCGGAGTGGCTAACCGGGAAGTGGGGGGGGGGGGGAAACCTCTTGGGGTGGTGGGATCTGCCTTTTGTTGTAGCCCTGGGTTAATACCGAGTGCTGTATGAAAATGGGTTGAGAACGACGGTTTCTCCAAGCATGTACACAGCCCTGTGTTTTTTTTTTTTTTTTTTCGTGCAGCTTTAGGAATGCGATTGACGGCGACTTACATGGCTGTTGAGCAGCGAGCTTCTCTGACTGGATAAACCCTCAGTCTTTTGGAGCGTCTCAATCGCCATTTCAATCTGATTGAGCAAGAAGCACAGAACACACACACACACACACACACACAAAATAAACAAACACGACAAAAAAAAAGAAGTAAAAACATGCAATCACTTTAGTATGACACGTTACAAAAAAATTAATAAAATAAAATAGAAGGAAAACCCTGCAGGATAGAATAGCGCCCCAACCCAAACACCACCTCCACCCAAATGTAGCGGCAGAAGACCCTGCAGAAGATACTGTGAAGAGGGGGGGGGGGGGGGGGGGGGAGGAAATATGGTGAAAGCAGCAGAAGGCACATTTGTCTCAACAGTCGCCTGTTGTTGAAAATAACTATTTCATAATATACAGTTGCCGAGACATGCCAAAAGAACGCATATCCGTAATGTTTCGTGAATTCTACAAAAACCACAAGCGTATTAACATCACAGCCACAACATCAATGCAAGAGTCACAACAAATGCAAAAGCTGTTCCATTGTGAACATGCGTTGGCGCTCGGTTTCCGCTATTATGTTGTGGCTTTTGTGGCGTTTGTGGTGAGGCTTTTGCGTTTGGGTGTTTTCCACACTTGTGTTATTTTGAATTTGCAAAGCGTTTTGGATCTGCAGTGTGTTCAACACGCCTGGGCCATTGTACGTAAAAGAATAGGAAGAAATGTAATGTGTAAGCCAGTGCATCATGAAAAACCTGTCTAAAAGCTAAATCGAATCCAATCAACGCAAAGTAAAGTTCTGGTTTGCCCACACATGGCTTTTGATTGAATTGCTATTCTCGGTTTCAAAACACACCTATATACCTATTAAGTATAATGACGGCTGCTGCCACAATCACAGAATTGAATTCCCAGCGTTCGGCATCATTAACATAGAGACACTTTGACACTCCTTTGACAGGTGCGTTTGATAGACAATGCGTTGAATATAGTCTTGAAGAATATCAATTGCATTCAGGATCATGCCATGGGAAATTCACATTAACGGCGATAACATAACAGAACGCCGTGCACCTATGACTGGAGGCGGCAATTAAGATAAACGGCGGCACGCGTGCGGCAGAGAGAGCTAATGGACGAGTGCACCCTCCTCCTCCGTCGCAATAATAACTAAAAGGGGATGCATTAGTGGAAGGTCTTGAAAGTCCAAATAATGATTATGCAAACAGGAAGTACGAAGAAAGGGCTGGGTCTGAAAGGGATCCTGGAGAACGGCCCCCGTGCGGAGGAGGGTAGAGGGAGATAAGGGTGCGTTACGGTCTTTTGACACCGACGTGACAGCTAAACAAACAAGAGAACAGCCTGGATGTTATTACGGGAGGGGAGGGAACAGGCGTCCAACACGCAAGCACCGCTGTGCCCTACATGTGGGGTAGGATGAGCCCGAGCAGCGAGGGGTCTGTGACGCATCAACACACCGGGGATACGCGCGGATACGGGGAATATGCTGAGCGTACAGCCGCAATGGGACTTCGTGTTTGTGACAAAGAGTGCTGAGATTCTACACTGGATGCACAATGAAGTTTCTTCAGCACTCCGAAGGGTGAAGAGTGGAGGCGATAGAGGAAATAGGGTTGCAACTCCCAATTATTTCGGTTAATCGTTTAGTCTGTTAAATCTCATTAATAATAGAAAATGCCATGACAAGTTACCAGACTCTAATTTATGTCTTAAATGGGCTGTCAAGGTCTGGTTGGTTGGTTGGTATGCACTTGTTCGACTAAAGCGCTGCTGTTACTTTCATAAGGATAAAAGCTCTTTTTGATCCATTATTTTGAGGGTCAGGAGGGACATATGCTGACCAATATGTTTCATTTTTGAGAGATGGGCTATATTATTTTAGAAATAACATCAGTTATGAATAAAAATATTATTGAAGGATTTATTCCCCATTGACCAAACGATTGCTCTTGGAGTTGGTGAACAAATATTTGATTTAGTTGATTACAGCCCAACTTTATGCGTTTGCTTTATCCGACACGCAGCCAAGAAAAACTAATACTAATCCTTTTTAATGCTCCATGAACCAAATACTGGAATGGAAGTCCAACATTAAGCAGGAAATTTGTTTGTCATTTGTACTTAATCGAGGACTTAAACAATGCATTGATTGTCAAAATGAGTTGTGATCGATATTCTGGCGGTCACCTTAATGACTCATTTACATCTTGTTGCAGCCCCAGCAAGAAGTCAACAATAATATATTGATAACAATAATAATAATAATCATGACGATAACATTTATACTCATGATAGTACCAATGACCATAATGATGAAAATGATAATAATAACAAAAACATTAACGATAATCCTAATGATGACGATGACGAGAATCATCATGATGATAATGACTTTAGGATAATAAAAAAAGGGGTGTCCATACACTCACAGTGGCCGGGGAGGCTCGGGTGGCCTGGCCCGAGGCGTGGGGGGCGGTGGTGTCTATGAGGTAGGCGCCGGAGCTGCTGTCGATCACCTGCCCCCCGGCCAGGCCCATGCCCATCACCCCGTTCCCCCCGACGTTGCCGCCGCCGCCGCCGCCATCGCCGTTGTTGTTGTTGTTGTTGTTGGTCATGCCGTGAGACGCACCCACCACCACGCTGGGCACCTGCGACGAGCCCGCCTGCGTGTCGAAGTAGCTGCCGCCGCTGTTCTGGCTGTACAGCTGGGGCTCTGTGTAGGTGTAGGTCCTTCTGGTCGGGAACAGGAGGGCCGCCCGTTAGTGGGGTCGGGTCGGGACGGGACGGGACGAGGGTGGGATGCTTCATAGTGGGTGGGGGAGTGGTGGGAGTGGACGCGCAGCTAAAGTCAAACATTTACTTGGTTTGCTTTTCGTTTTTTTTGTTTGTAATTACGCTATTTGGTTTTCTTCACTAAAGAAAAGGTGCAGTGTGTAGGTTGTAGTGACGGCGAGGGTGAGGTTAGGTTGCAGACTGCAACTGCACCCCTTCTCCCATCCCGCCATCGCTCTCTTTTCTAAGACATAGGAGTGTCCTGTACGGTGCCCGTAGGAACTTCCAAAAGGATTTATGCGTCTTCTTCAGTATCGAGTACAATATCGAGAATCTATCAAGGAACCTCAATACTTGAGACTTAGCCAAGTCCCAAGTGATGAGGTTCCTTGATAGATTTATAAATTGTATTTATTGAGTAACTTTTTCTGTAAAACTATAGGTCATAGCTTACAAGTAAGATAGCTATGAAAAGCGTTCCGGGCTACTGTAGAAACATGGCGGGCTCCTTGGAAGAGGACCTGCTCGCTATGAAGATATACAGGACTTCAAAGTGCAGAAAGCACAACTATTTTATTTAGAAAATCTAGCCCAGAGTAATGAAAATGATGAGATTTGCTTAAAACAGCTTCAACAAATTGTATTTAATTTATAAAATGTAAAGAAATTAAAAAGGTCACCCATTGGATTATATGATTATATGCCCATAACCAGTGTGACCCATGGACTAGGCTAGAGCTGCACACAATAGGCACCTTACTAAGCCTGGCAAACCGAGCAGCTGACAGTGAAGTCACTCGAAAAAAAGAAGCAGTCTAAGAGCAAAGGGACCACTAACGGCGCACACTTGTCAAGCATTAAGTGAGCCAGTGTGTACAAACCACCACTTTCTAAGAGGCTCCGGGGAGGCTGGTTGTGGCTACGGCACTCCACTGATACTTCTGGTCATCATCAGGTGACCGAGCACAGTCACAACACTGAAACCCACTTCCCCCTACTAACCACCACCACCCCCACCTACACACACACACACACTTTCTCTCTCCCTCTCTCCCATGCACACTCCACCCATGTCATGTGCATGTGGCATGAACGGGGAAGTCATCAGGGATCTAGCAGTCTGCCTATGTTTTAACAGCATCTGTTGGGGGGGGGGGGGGGACATAGAGACCGGGCCGGAAAGCAGAAACAGCAAGGGGCGGAGCTACGCCTCGTTTCCTTGCAGAGAGATTATACAGAAGAAAACTAATTTGCGATAGAGGATGACGCTTTCAGAAGGGGATTTTAATGTGTATTTACACAGTGAAAGCTTTACAGACACTTTATTACATGCAAAATTTGTGTTGTGCCAATGACGTTCCTACGGATCGCCGCCTCCGGTGACATGATTGGTTGAAACAAATATGAAGCGAAAGAAGGTTGAAACGCCCCTTTCACCCAGATTTGACCTCATCTGCAATAAGACTTTAGATGCGACGGTTTCAAAACGAAATGTTCAAAGATGAACAGAAATCTGCACGGGAGGCTTCTCTCGGATCAGAACATGTCTTTGCCTCGCTACCCACCACAAAAGGGAGCAGGAGCATCACTCTGATTGGCCGGAGATTAAGGAACAGCGTTAGGCCCCGCGGCCATGTTTGGGAAATCAATTGCTGCCTGGCCGAGCCCAGACCATCAGGATGGTCTCAGGCGGCTCCAGAGGAAGGGGGAGTGGGAGGGAGGGAGTGACTTACATGGTTCCATTGGTATAGATGCCACTAGTCTCTTCTACGTACTGCACCTGCGCAGGGTAAACATGCTGCACCTGCTGGACAGTCTGGGCCTGTGGAGACGGACCAAACGACAACGAAACAGGACAAAAACAAAAAAGGAGGACAAGCGTTTAGGACTCAGGTTAGCAAGGCGAGCACACAAAGCAAAAACACATAACACTATATTTCAATATATAAAACTTTCATCCAATGCCCAAAAACTTATTTAACTTTTTTTTTTTTACGTGTGTGTATGTGTTCAGGAGTCCTGTGTGTGGTGTCGTATCATTAGGTCTTGTGTGCGGCGTCTATGTGTTCAGATGTGCGTGTTCAGATGTGTCTGTGAAATGAATTTCCTCTTTGGGAGGGCAATAAACGACTATCCATCCCATCTACTGACTTGTATTTACCTACTGTATTTACCTACTTTACACAACTCACCCCCTGCTCGCATTCTCACTCACTACCTGACTTCAAACCTTTTCTTTTCACACACACACACACACACACACACACACACACACACACACACACACACACACACACACACACACACACACACACACACACACACACACACACACACACACACACACACACACACACGGGGGCCAGCATTACCTGCTGGCTGGAAGCGGTAGGCTGGCCAGGCACGGTGGTCTGTAGAGGGACGGTGGAGGTTGAGCCAGTGCCGGCCTCAGGGGTCTGCATGGCGCCTGAACCAAAGAGCAAAACACACAGTTTTAGATGCTCAGTCCAAGAGACACCGTGGAGCGCTCAGAGACCCGCGGACCCACACCCAGGGGATGGAAAGTGTGGCTGTTGACACCTGTTAAAAAAAGTAATAATAGAGACGTGGGTATTCTGATAAGAGCGTGCTGGACGCTAACCAGAGCTAGCCGTTTGTGTGGCGTCTCCGTCTGTGGCGCTCATGCATCCGACACATGCTGCTGCTGCCGTCTCCACACACACACACACACACACACACACACACACACACACACACACACACACACACACACACACACACACACACACACACACACACACACACACACACACACACACACACACACACACACACCCGGCCGCCATAAAAGTTAATGTTTAACAAGGCGCCTAATTGCTGCCATTTTCGGAGCACGGCGGCTCACGTTACAGCGTTCACCCGAACAATACAAATAAAAAGAGCTAGTTTGCCCCCATTCTGATTTCTGACTCAAGCACCACAAACAACCACCCGGGTTCAAAGCAACCACTACTAGAGTTGTGTGCATCATCAGAGTGTTGCTCCGAGGGGGGTCTACCTTTCACACACACACATCCAGGGTAAATAAAGAAGCCAGTGTTGCGTTTCTGCCTGCTCAACACATTAACATGTAGACCCCTGTATCGATGAGAGTATGCCCACCGCAAACAACGGACGGCCCCTCGAACATTGTGGACTTTATTGGGAATATGGCCAGCCGAACGTTCCTGATCCACCCAGGTAAGTGCCCTGACTCTCACACACACACACACACACACACACACACACACACACACACACACACACACACACACACACACACACACACACACACACACACACACACACACACACACACACACACACACTTTCCATGCCCAAGCCTCTCTTGGTTAATTAAGAGCGGTCTCCTAACTGCAGCAGGGTCTCCCTGGGGACCGCACCGTCCCTGTAAGCCCTGCGTATCATGCAGGTGTCGTGTGTATTTTCCTGTGCAGGTCCTGAGATTTGTTTATTATTATTCTTCCATCTCCATGTTATAAAGGTGTCCTTCAGAAAAAAAGAAAAGAAAAAGGGGTGGGACTTGACCTTCTGTGTGCATGTGTGGGCGTGCATACGTGTGTGTTGTTCATAATAAACCTTTGAAAAGAATATTAATAATAATCAACAGGTAATGCAAGCCAACAGGTCTACTGCTACAGTGAGCCACCTCGGCAGGTATTGTATTTAAGCGAGATTTAAGAGACAAGACCCGGGTTAAAGAATCATAGCAAAATAAACACACACACACACACCACACACACTAACACACTCTCCCACACACAATGGTCTAAAATGTATTCTCTTTACTCGTTCATAATGATGGCGGTTATCCGAAAAATCAACGTGGTTTCGCTGCATTTTTTGGTGCAAACAGAATAAATTATTCAGCAAAAAGAAAACAAATATCTAATAACGCCAGTAAACACGTAATGCCCGGGAGACAAAGCAGCGCATCAAGCAACAACAGCTGAAGCACATCCTCCTCCCCAAAACAACTCGGAACACAGAAAGGTGGAGACTTTGATCCCAAAAAAACCCAGCTGGAATACGTCTTCGGAGGATGGAGCCAAATCAAATCACGGAAATCGAGGTTAAAAAAAAATGCCCACTCGTATCACAACCCAGTGGTTTGTGCGCTGCCACACACACACACACACACACACACACACACACACACACACACACACACACACACACACACACACACACACACACACACACACACACACACACACACACACACACACACACACACACCTTCTGCCTCCCCATTCAACCGCTCCCTTGTGGCCCACTTAAACGTTGTGCTCCAATGAACAAGTGCAAGCCCTACAATGACACACAGGAAAAGAAAGAGGGAAAAAAAGAAAAAGAAAAACGTCTTGCCCAGAATTTCCATTTTTTTTGCGTTCCTTGCCAACATCAAACACTGCACAAAGAGTCCCGAGATTAAATATGCTCCGACAAGACAGCTTATTTGCCGGATGAGTTAAGGGGTGTTCCTGTGCCCAAAGGCCAACCCTAGATGTGGATTTTTTAAACTAAACTAGAATAAGGAAAAAAGGTTAAAAAGGACACGAAAGTGGTCAGGGGGCAGGTTGGCAAGAAATAAACAGAATATCACCAAGATTGGTAGATACTTTGGATCATGCTACGACTTACACTTGATTATAACCACATCATTCTTATACAATTGTTAATGTGACGCCGCAATGAACTCATATGAATGCAGTTTACACAGTGGCCGCACAGAGGGTTCTGTCGAATATCAGTTCTCCTCCATCATGGGAAATGAATAGACTGGCAAAAAAGGAAATAATCCAGTCTTTCCCCCCTCATCATTCATGTGTTACAAATGGAGGACCGGGAGAACCGAATGAACCACGTTGTATTCCGCTAAGCCATGAAAATGGATGCCTGAATATTGAATTAATCGGCCCCCTTTCCTGGTGATTGGAAATGGAACAGGAGCCAGGCGGCAGGTGGCACAGTACTACGCCCGCCCTACCTGACTGCAGGTAGGACGAAACCCGAGCTGATCACTAGCAGGTCTGCCTCTCGCTGTGTGTGTGTGTGTGTGTGTGTGTGTGTGTGTGTGTGTGTGTGTGTGTGTGTGTGTGTGTGTGTGTGTGTGTGTGTGTGTGTGTGTGTGTGTGTGTGTGTGTGTGTGTGTCAAACAGCAGGAGGGGGGATCATAGGGAAATAAACACAGCTTGGACAAACACATTGATGTTCTATGGAGTACATGAAGATGGGCACAATTAGAGAACGTTTAACTGTACATATATTTCTATAGTAGCAGGTGTTTGAGCATAATGGTGGCACCAGCTACATCACCCAATAACCATATCATAACAAATGTATTTCTGCAGTTTCAGTGTTCTATATGCAAGGAAGCAGCGAAACATGTCTTGCTTTAATTCAAAGTAGAGACAGAACATGGAAGTACGGGCATGGCTATAAAAGGATTAATTACCTATATTTGAGAAAAAAAAAAAAGCACATGCTTCACACTATACTGGCATCTACTACACATAGGCTAGTTCTAACTCTATCTTTATTTAAAAAAAGAAAGAATATTTTACACACCGCCTCATACACCTATGCGAGTAGTATGTGTGACGGTCAAAGAAAAGAGGCAACGCTCTTTTTTTTCCTTCCAGATGGCAGACAGTAAGTAGAAGGTAAATTATGATTAAGATTTATTTTTTGTTAAATTGAATTACTCTTGATCCAGTCCAATTCTCTTGTCTTGCTGCGCTAGCTTCCGAAATCACATCATTGTTTTAATGATGGTGGTATTTCTAAAACCACTAAGCTAATGGCACAAGAAAGCGATATTATCTGTAAGCAATTTGGAAGTACAAGATTTATCAAGTTCCACTTAACAGATAATGGCATGCCTTTTCATTCAATCAACCCTCTATTGTATTACTTTTGAGATTGAAAAATGAATAGAGCAATTTAAAAGAAGAAGAATTAAAGAGAAGGTATGCATATTTTTCCTCTTGGAGTGTCACAACTGATTAATCCCCACCTGCCCACCCCCTCCCCCTGCACACACACCTGTTTTCTTTCCTATTGGGAATCAGTGGCTTCAGCTGCACACAAGACCCCATGGACTAAAGACTAATTATGATGCAACATGAGGACACTGCAGGCTGTGGCATTTCAAGCAACGTGTCATCCAACCAACACTGCACACCTTCATGTTGTCACCGAGGTATCCAAAAATATACATCCCCAAGCAATACAGGACCGTTCCGCCCAGATGTAATAAAGGTATGCCCTTTACAACGTAATAGCAATATCACTTTAATTTAATAAAACAATACGCACAATTAAGTTACATAGATTTTTGGTTGTTGCGTGAAATCACGTTTTATATTGGTCTCTTTAAAATGCATCGCCATCCCATCATTCAGTCACTCGCTCAAGAATGCGTTCCCTCTCTCACACACTCGCATCACTTTCATTCAATCCAGCCTTTACCTGTGTTTGTCCTAATTCAATCGGTTAAACAATATCGCCAAAACACTGTATTTCAAACGTAAGAAAGTAAGCAGGGCAGGTGCTTATTCATTGCCAGCCTGATACAAGGAAGCGTTAGCTTCTGATAGCGATCTAATGCCACAAAGAGTAGATAGAAATCGCTAGCTAGCAAGCTATCCCGTTTCCCCAAGACAAAAGGGAAAGTAGAGTCTTGGCTGTTCCCAATAGCAGTGCATGTACGCGAAGACTGGCTAAACCCCACTTTATTTAGCTATTCCACGTTAGTAAGTTCGTTAAACCAATCGGATATACCCCAATAGCACCAACACGGGTATGATTATCACGGTAACATAGGTGATCCACGAGACACCCAACATCCATTCTAAGAAAAGAGCGTTAGCTAGCAACCTAGCAACAGACACCTGCTCCTCCAGCTGACCAGCTAGCTTCAGGATTAGCATGGACCTGTACCCTCTGCAAGCATCTTTCAGTTTTACACCATTTATTGTGTACGCATACTTAAAAAAGATACATGGCTCTAAATAGGCATAATGTGTTGTAGCGGGGTAGATTGCAAGCGAATCGGACTTGTTACAACTGTAGTAATCTAGTCCCACGTCAGCTAGCGGTCTTGTTACAAAGAAACACCCTAGCTAGCAAACTAACCATTAATTCAGCCAACCTCGCTTCAACATGCAAACTAAACTTGCAGCATTTACATCAACTACACAAGAAGACCAACTTTAATAATGAACGGGCCTGAAAACGCGTAAGAGGTTGCAATAAAATATGATTCAAACCTGGGCTGAGGACTGGTTGATGATGATGAGGATGGTGGAGGAGGTGGTAATGATGGAGCGAGCGGTTGTTGTTGTTGGTGGGTTACAGTCGCCAGGACTACGGTGACTATGGCCCTGCCTCACTGGGCAACAGTTGCTATAAAACTCACTGGGCACGCGCAGCATCACTTGCTTACTGCTGATTGGGTGGTGAGGGCTCACAGGGTGTTTTACAGGTAGATGTGGTTAATGTTAACATTTGGATGACATGTCAGTCGTTCTCACGGAAGATATCAGTACCTCTTATAGCTCGGGTGGGGGAATCATTTAACGTTTGGTGTACCGGAGTGTATCAATCAGACTCTACATAAATACATAAATACAGTTATTTTTTATTTAAGCTTCTTCCATGTTTTTATTAACTGGTTCATTCAGATTTACTTTAACAGACATATAGAAAGCTTATATATTTTTTTCTTAAAAAGATCAGGGAAATGATAGTTATTTATTGCAGGACTAAGCTTCAGAAAAGTCAAACCATTAGTGCCGAATGTAAACCTTCATGAATCATCCTTTGTTTGACCTAATGTCCATCGTGTATTGATTGTTGATTCATGAATGTCAATCAAATATGTCTGATTTCCATAAGGAAAACACTGCAGATTTTATCAATCCAGAAAGCACACAGAGCGCACAAAAGGTATTAGGCTGTCAACCTAATATACATCCATTCTGTTCTGGGTGGAACCTATGGAGCGCCAGGTAGGGTTTTCCTCAGAAAAACATTTTGTTACCAGCCACAGTACATTCGGTCTATATACTTTTAACACATTCATTATTTTTCTTATTAACATCTTCTATGACATTATGACCATATTACCTTGTAATTAATACACAGAATAAATCAAATAATTGACTTGATAGTGTTTAATAACAATACGATTAGTCTTTCTTTGGACTGATGGTTTGATATACCCGTCTTTCTGAACCGTGTTTACAAAGGCTCTTCCTGTGGAGCATTCCAGGCCGGCCTCTATCCATGATTGCTTATACACACGTGCACACACACACACACACACACACACACACACACACGCACATACACACACATACACAATGTCTCACATGTGTGTGTGCGCGCATATCTTCACCATGTATGTCTATATTTGCCTTCCTTCTTGTTTATTTCTGTCCATTTTTTCCACACCTGACCAGTTTCCCTCAAATATCCCCAGATCCAGATAACTCCAGTTGCCACATCATCAGACATGCTCATCCATCACGGTTCTGATTGGCTCCCAATGATTTATATATTCCTCTGCAGGATTCCAATGGATTTCTCTGGGGTCCCATGGAGAGAGGTTCCCCATGTGCAACATCTTTACATGCCAACCATTCTGTCTCTATATGTCGAGCTTGGTCTCTTGTAGTGATATCCACTGTGAACTCCTACCTGATCAACACACTCTTCTGTGTGTCACATGCAAGATGCCACCTTTTAAATACACTATGAAGACAGGCAGGAGAATATTATATATGCATCTTAAAGGGATTGAAGGAAAAGGAAACGCTAAACTCCAGAGACAGTTTATGGTGATGAATGGGTAACTACTAGTGAGATACCACATAATACAGTGTAGTAACCAATTTGTGATCTACCACCATGATAATGGCTGCCTGTGCTGTGATGTGTTTTTCTGGACCATAATGAGAACTAGGATGTCACTTTGAATTATTAATAAATAATAATTATATAACATTATACATTAACATATGTTTAAATATTTTATGGAGACCATGACATATCTTTTTCTATCTGAATACTGTATCTCGGAAAATCTACCCGACCTTTGCATGCCCGCAATGTATTCTACCCTACTTTCTTTCTTTTTTTTCGGAAGGGTTTTGATTTAGGATTTCATGGCTTTTTGCCCAAAGCGTAAAGTGCCTCGCAACAATGCCTCCATCTGGCACTCTGGTGTCATGAGTTTTTGACATTGGTGATGGAGCACAAATGTATATAAAAAGAACTACAAAAACGGCTACAATTCTATATATAAAGGAAAATGCACCAATGGTAGCGCCCCTAGCTATGAATGACTTTCTTACTCACTTGTCTATAGTCTAGTCATTTGAGGTTCAAGACATGCATCTATATATCAGGAACAACTTCTACTATAAGACAGCAGTTGCTGGCACACACAAACCCCTTGGTCGCATACCTCTCAGTGAGTCGGATTAGAAGCAGGTGGGCAGGATTATTTTATCTTGAATCAACAATGGCGGCATACTGCTTGTTGCGGTTGTGGTCCATCTATGTTTTTTTGCAATGTGTTACAGTTAATTAATCTCGCACAGATGTTATTTACAGACAAATGTGAAGGGAGTCTGGCCGGGTATAGTTAGACATGTCATGTCAGCCTCATTGGATTTCCACTGCAAAATATACATACAAAGATCCCTTTGTTGGTGGTGGTGGTAGTTAGAACTACACTGTGTGTAAGCTGTTCCTCCTGGATGTTGTTATATGCCGAGAAGCACTTGTTATAAACTTACAGTACATACCAAGGTGTTTACCCACGCAGCTATCTTTGCTTTTACGCCTGATGGGCACTTTAAAAGTTTGTGTTGCTTGGGAGTAGGGTAACATGGCTTCTATGTACATAGGTCTATAGTAGTATGGTGGTGGGGGGGAGGATAATCTTTGTGGAAAGACAAACTGATATTAAACATGATAAAGGTTTAATCATTGAGTGCAAAAATATCCTAACTGAACCATATCATTTAACTACAATAGTTAAAAGTGAACCTCGACATTCTGGTGAAGCATTGCAAAATATTTATTCATTTTCAGAATTAATTCTAAGAACCAGCAGAAATCTTTCCTTTAGGTCTTGGCACAGAAACAAATGGGGTATGGAAATACAATAGCTACGCATACTACAGTGGCATGTTAAAGGGCTTTATTGTTACTATGGTTACAATTCAACTCCAACTTAATAAATTACCTCTTATGTGCTTTTTTTTCCTTCCAACGCGTGTTAGAAACGATGTGCAAAAGTCTCATAATAAACTACAACACAACGACGTTATACAATCGTTAAAAAAAAAGGAATCAAAGTAAACATTGACATTCAGCGCTATATTAAACAACGAAAAAAACAAATCATGTTGATCCAGGCACAGAGAAATATACAGAATATCAGACAATAACCCACAACCCCTGTGTGCGCTGTAAGAAGCTGCAAGTTAAAC
This sequence comes from Micromesistius poutassou, assembly GCF_964030765.1. Classification (NCBI taxonomy): domain Eukaryota; kingdom Metazoa; phylum Chordata; class Actinopteri; order Gadiformes; family Gadidae; genus Micromesistius; species Micromesistius poutassou. The sequence goes on along the minus strand of NC_140292.1, from coordinate 6,223,280 downwards.
TGCTTCATTATTTTCGCTACTGGCGGATAGCACCTGTTACCAGCAGCGATAGTGCACAGCCCGTCACCGGAGGGAGTCTGCTTAAATAGAGATGCACGACAGATGACTTGGGCAACGTTTCACTGCATTCGATATACTGTTGGTCATGCATGGCCGGAATCACATCCTGGGATGTAGACGTCAAATTCTGGGGGGGGAAACAAACACACACACATTCACACAGATGCATGCGCCCACACGCAAATGCAAAGAATCACACACACACACACACACACACACACACACACACACACACACACACACACACAAATGCACGGATACGTACACACACACACACACACGCACACACACACACACACACACACACACAACATTAACTTTAACACAACGTCAAAGAAAAGCATTTACATCAACAACCACACTGATGGTAAATGACTGTGTTCAGGTCATCTTGTCATCACCTGAGATGCTGGCCTGATGAGGTCTGTGTGGGATGTCCGCTGGGCTGTGTTGGGTATTGAGCATGGAAGACAGGTCGTCCCCGTAGGCATGGCTGGGCATCAGGAGACATGCAGTGGACTGTGTCTCACCTATTCCAGGGCCGACCATGGGAGAGTAATGCATCTCCATCTGCCCAGAGAGCTCTGCAGATGAGCAAAAATTATATTATTCTGAATAATATAAAATAGTTTTTTTTATTGCATTTTATTATTATTATTATTATTATTATTATTAATAATAATAATAGTAATATTAATAATATAGTAACAATTGAAATATAAATGTAATCAAAGAAGCGGAGTAACTCAATTATACCCGACTCTGTCAATGCCATAATTCTCTCATCTTGTTCACATCATGCACACAAAATAATTTTTCTACCAACGCATTTCTTCCTTTTGAATGAACGTGTGCCTTTGAGAATATTCAAAGATGCCTGGCTTTTCTTTCTTTAGTTTCAACAGTTTCAAGCTGTAATTGTAATTGTAAGTGGTGTTTGTGAATAAATTGTCAACATTACTGTAGTTGTCAGGTTCAGAGGGAAGGGTTATATCTATTTAAGGCTAGATAAAGAAACCGCCTTCTTTCATCTCCCAAGAAGGAGAAAAACACACCAACACCAAATCAAATGTGACAAGAAAGAAGAAAAGCTATCCTTGGTAGTGCGTGTATTAGAAACCCTCCTTTCATTTTCTATTGGACTTTCAGATTCTAACAACTGCAAAAAAAGCCCCCCTTTCAAAATGATTTTAATAAAAGAGAATCGGATGTTGAAGAGGAAGAGCAAAAACTTTGTGTTAAATGTGGATAAACTGTCTCTGGGTGTACCTGGGTTACTGTATCTAGGTTACTGTACCTGGGTTACTGTACCTGGGTCACTGTTCCTAGGTGACTGTAGCTGGGTTACTGTACCTTGGTTACTGTACCTGGGTTACTGTACTTGGGTTGCTGTACCTGGGTTACTGTACCTGGGTTATGGTACCTGGGTTACTGTACCTAGGTTACTGTACCTGGGTTATGGTACCTGGGTTACTGTACCTGGGTTACTGTACTTGGGTTGCTGTACCTGGGTTACTGTACCTGGGTTATGGTACCTGGGTTACTGTACTTGGGTTACTGTACCTGGGTTACTATACTTGGGTTACTGTACCTGGGTTACTGTACTTGGGTTACTGTACCTAGGTTACTGTACCTAGGTTACTGTAACTGGGTTACTGTACATAGGTTACTGTACCTAGGTTACTGTACCTGGGTTACTGTACCTGGGTTTGTTAGATCAGCCATCGGTGGAGGAATGTGGTCGGCGTGGCTGAGCTCCGGCTTGTTCTGCTGGGGGGGGCCGGGGGCAGCAGGGCAGCAGGTGGCGCTACGAGACCCCTGGTGGTGGTGCTGGAGGTGGAGGTGCTGGTGGGCATGGAGCTGGGGCCCCCCAGGGACATGCTGGTGGGGGGACGGATCGACAAATCTGAAATATTTCAGACCGGTGTCAATACTTTGAGAAAAAAAAAAAGTGAGAGTGAGACAAAAACAATTTTGTGAAAAAAATCCTTTTGTTAAAATATACCCACCATTGTATTTCCTAACTGGTTTAGGTGCAGATGGTTAGGTACTATAACCCATTTGCCAATTAGATTGATTTATATATCAAACTAATTGGCACATGCTGACTAATTAAAGATAATCTGAAAGAGGCACATGCTGCACGGCTTCCTGCTGTGCGGCAGGTGGTTGGAGTGCCGTTTTCATCTGGAAGAATCCAGAAGCTTTTTTCGCTCAATAGCCTCGAGGAGGTTCATACTGGGGATTATGGTGTGAATAGAACCATAGAACATAACTCATGCCTCATCTCTCTGTCGCTCGGGTTGGCCAGCTTTTCACGGCGGTAATCAACACAACCATTGTTTGACTCAATATGTGATGCGAAAAAAAAGGCTAACAATGAAATAAAACAATGAAAGAAAAAATATCAAGACGCAGCCACGGAGCATCTAGTGAGGATCTAGCGTTTAGAAATAGCAATTACTGCTTACTTTTCCCTCCCCCCCTGACGGACATAGAATGGACATTTATTCTTATTTTTATGATTCTCTCATTGAATTCCTTAGCCCTGCCTGGCGGTGACTATAGCATCCATTTATAGTGACCCCTCGAGACCAATGAGGAAGGGGGGTGAGCGCGGCTTTCACAGGCCAATTGTGTGGCGGCGGGTTCCTGCGGTGAATGCCCGGGCCTGCCGCCGCTCCTGGGACAATAAGGGCCAGCGAGGGGGGCTTCGTGCATCTGGCTGCTCAGGACGGCGGGAATCCTTCGTCGCGCCGCTCTTGAAGTGCCAGGATGAAGGAGATTGGGGCTTTTTGTTTCCTTTTCTGTTTTAGTTTCGTTTTTTTTTTTTAAACCATGGACCGAACCAGGCAACAGTCTTTCTGTTGGCTGTTCCCGATCTTGTAAAATCCACCGCCCCTCCCCCGCCTGAACACATTCTTGCGTTAAGTTAAAAAAAAAAAAAAGATCTCAAAAAAACGTAGCTCCTTTGAGGCTCTCTGTGAGGTGGAGAGATGTGTCTTTTGTGTATATATATATTCTTTCAATCTTAATGTGATTACTTAAAGTATGAGCTTTCTGGTACGGTGCCATGACAACCGATGTGTAAAGTAAGTCGTTACGGGGTTGTTGTCTTCGGTAAACGGGTAGATAAAGTGGAATGTGGAGGCTTTCTAAATTTGTCATGGCTACAGCGAGCGTGCCAATAGGAAAACTCCAACGTGGACAGTGCGAAGTGAAACCCACCAGTCGTTGGGCTTGTGGGGGTGATACAGATCTGCTTCACTTTTACCAGGGTTATTTAATAAGTAGAGTGTGTGTGCGTCTGTGTGTGTGTATGTGTGTGTGTGACACTGTGCGATAATTCAACGATAATTCAAAGTGTCTGACAACAACAGCCGCGACAACTTATACATTAACAACATAACAACCTATATACATCACAAAAAAGTCCCTTCAAGAAGAAGCAGAAGGTACCTGTATGTTTCCTTCAAGGTGCAGAAGTATTGTGTGTGTGTGTGTGTGTGTGTGTGTGTGTGTGTGTGTGACGCTATGTGCGATAATCCAACGAGAAATGTAAAAGTGTCTGCAGCCACGACAACAACAGCAGTGACAACAACTTATACATAAACAACATAACAACCTCTACATCACAAAAGTCCCTTGAAGAAGAGGCAGAAGCTACCTGTATGTTTCCTTCAAGGTGCTGAACAGAGACATGCAAGACACGCCCGCGGGGTCTTGCTCCTGAAGAGCAGCTGTTGAAAAAAACAACACAACAAAAAGAGATCAGAAACACCCATTTTGAACACCCTTTCCTTTTCTTCCGTGCACCAGATCTGCTGACGCCGGCGTGTTTACGTCGGTGGTTTTTAACGTTTGTGTTTCCTACCGTACCGGGGTACGAGGGGAGCTCATTGGACGCTCCAGGCGAGTGGCCCGGCGGAGAGAGGCTGGCCTGCAGGGGCTGGATGGTCAAACAGCCTGTCAGCTCTTCCGTGGTGACACTGGCGGAAGACCTGAGCTGGAGACCCGACACATGACAGGTTAACCGTCGGACTGAACGCCAGTAGCAAGAGGAAACGGTTTCACACGTGTTTTCTCCCCTTAGAAAACGAATGGTGTTGATGAATGGCAGTAGATTTAAAATGAAATGAAATGAGGATATGATACATTGTGGATACGTTTAAATATACAGACACACAAACATAGAAATATATATATATTTATAAAACGGGTGGCTTAAATCAAGCGATCTGATTGGTTCCTAACTGTTGTATAATGAGCGTATACACACAGCTATGATGCCCATTCAGTTTATGGAGTTCCGTATCACTCTGCGCCTAACTTGAACTGTTGTTTATTTATATATAAAAGCAATAGCATAGTTCACTGAAGCCTAAAAAACATGTTGATTGATGGAGAGGGTGGAAATGTTGTAAAGCAACAGGCACACGGTGAGTGAACTGCTCGATAGTAGGCTAAATTGCCGCCGAACCAAGCTACCGTCTCTAGCCTTCACTCTGAAGGACGCTACAGTGTGTTGCATAGCAACCGCCACACACCTTGCAGGCAGCCAGGAGGGACTACATTTTTGTATTCGTTAAAAAAATGCTTTTCCGACTTTCTCGTTTTTTCAAAATTGAGAGTGTCTATGACTTTCATTTCGCCATAGTTACGTAACTGAAGAATAGACTTCAGTCAGTGAAATGTTCTCATTAAGGGGTTAAGGGGGTTGCCGTCCCAACGCGCAACGAACATTCCACAGCCTGTCGTGATCTATTGCTTAAATATATGTTATATATATTTTTAATTATACATATTTATATTGTATAAATAAATATATACATATATACATATACTGTACATATATTTATATATATATGTAAACATTTTGTATTTTTGTGCAACTTTTTTTTTTTCACACACACAACACACACACACACACACACACACACACACACACACACACACACACACACACACACACACAGTATATTTATATATGCACTCACTGAGTGCATTATATGCAAGTGAAGCCACTTATTGCTGTATCTATGGTAACATAACCCCAAGTCGTACAAGGCTCATGACAGAGAGCTTTTGACAGTAACACAGTATATAGTGATGCAGGAAAGGTTAAGAAACATAAGGTCAACAACACAAGTGAATATACTATTATTCGATGTTGCCCCTATAGGGAAGGTTACGTCAAGTTAGTAATGATAATTATACAGAGGTAAAAAGCATCTGCATTGTGTCGCAATAGGGCTACTATAATAGTAGTGCTATGTGCAATTATAATTAAGTTGAATGAACCAAGTTTGTATCTTATCAACTCACATCGAATCAACCAAAATCAATCTAACCCAAACAAATCGAATCTTGGAAAATGTTCAATGTTAAATATTATGTAAAATAATGAAGTCTAAGTCTGTTCTATGCAACAGATCAGAATGTTCCAGTCTAATCCTGGCACTGTTCCACATGTGTACCTTCTTGCGGAGCTGCCGTTCTCTGGAGGAGTGGGACTTGACGTGTTTCCGCAGGGAGCTGGGGTCAGTGTAACGCTTCATACACCCCGGGACCTGGCACGCATAAGGCTTCTACACATATTCGCACACACACAGTTATACACACGCACACAATTGTACATATACACACACACGCGCCGACCACACACACACACACACACACACACACACACCAGATACACACACACACACACACACACACACACCAAACAACACACACACACACACACACACACACACACACACACACACACACACACACACACACACATTCAACACAAGCACAAACACACAACACAGACTTTATATGAGTTCGTGGACATGTTCTTTGTGTATATGGTATCTTTTGTTCATGGTGTTTGTGTATGTATGCAGTTTGTGCACATACTGTGTCCAGATGTGTGCGTTGGTGCTTGGCTCTGTCGCTGGAGTTGCTGAACGCCTTGTAGCAGCCGGGGTGCTGACACTGGTACGGCTTCTCCCCGGTGTGGCTACGCAGGTGGATCTTCAAGTTCTCTAGCCGTGAGAACGCCTTCTTGCAACCCTCAAACTATAAATACCCACAGAGACACACAATTCCGAGAGAAGAGAGGGAAAAAAAGAATTGAGGAGAAAGTGTAATTATACCAGGTGGGCTCGGAGCACGGTTTTAATGTCACAACAATGTAGTTGACTTGTGGAGATAAAGTCATTATTTTTGGTGTCGGCTCCTTGGCGCCCTCCAGTGTTTACAGGCAGCACTGCAGGTGCTTCTGAGGCCGCTGCACACACACCTGGAGGTCGTTGTGGTCGTGGTCGTTGTGGTCGGTCCTTTAACCTCGCAAGGTCAGTCGGTCTAAACGATAATTAATTTGTGATTGAGTCATGTCCAGCCATGAATAATATTGATAACGTTGCCTGGTTATTCATCGTCGTAGCATGTATGCAGAAATGCAATTTCTTCAATGTCAGTATCGTCATAAAGTTAAAAGAAAATAACAAGGCTATTGCCCGCTCTGTATTTGGTGTGGTTAGAGTAAAAGACTTCACAGTGCTCAAAAACTTTCAGACTTGAGGCTTTTTGAATCTTGCCAATCTTGTCTTGTCAAATCTTTTTGTAACATATTAGACATATCAGATATCATACAAGATATATCTAAAATAGACTTAACACTATATACAGGGAGACAGGTGCTTGTGTTCATGTCCGCTCACCAGGGAGAAACACTTTATTTTAAGTTATTTTAAGTGTGAACTCTAACCAGAAGGGGTCAGTGTTTTAATCATTATATTTCAGTTGATCCGTCTGTCTGCCTTTTTAGCCCGTCTGTCTGACCGTGTCTACCCTCAAATTTCGCGTGAATCGCACATAACACACTGACCATTCTGTTCTTGTGACTGTCAAACCATCTTAACCACCGCGGTTCATACCCTGAGAATCCATCCCTGACACAGCATCCTCTCTGCTATCCCAGTGACCTCATCCTGGAAGCATGTCATCAGGAATGTTGCTGTTGCCCCATAGCGTGCCCAGAAGTTTCTGCACTTCTGGTCGCAGGGGGTAAGGAATGTACTTACTTACTAGCTTAATGGAGGAGAGACGCACAAACCATGACTCATATGGCTGGGCTGCATTCCGCACATACTGGACCCCCCCACCCCCCCGTCCACGTCCCCACCACAAATAACCCAAACCCAAAAGTGTTTCTTTCCTCTGCAGTTCAAGGAGGGAAATTTCAACAGTTCCTTTAATGAGAAACACACACAATTTTGTATTAGGCATGCAGCTCTGGCTGGCTGCACGACTCCTTATTATCTATCATACTTGTTATCTTTATTTGTTTTATTTTCAGCCCAAACGTCTCTGCTCAACTCCTCGTTTAAACTTTAGAAACTGCTATCCAAACTTATATGGAATGACTCAAAACTTTAGAGTCTTAAACTCCCATAAAATATAAACTAGCAAAATCTAAAAACTGTGACTTTGCCCACAATATTTTGTCCAGAATGACATACAGTATCATACATAAAAAATGCTGACCTCCTTGTAGTGATTTCTAAGCAATTGACTTTATATATTTTTTAAGAGATAACTTTAAATGTTCACCACATACACACACATTGAAATCCAAAAATAATTTGTTAGCTGTTAATAACATAATTCTCCCATTAGACTATTATTCACAAACCGACATATTCAACTCCTTCATATTTTTGAACATTAGTATTAGAACATGACTCAAAACTGACTATTTAACCTTTAAAATTATTAGACTTTAAAATGTAGAACATCATAGAAACCACCTACAACATCCTAGCATCCATCCAGAACACCATAGCAACCAACAAGTACACCCTAGCAACGACCAGGATAACCATAGCCACTACCTTGAACACCCCCATCCACCCCCCTAGTACACCAACACTTAGAACCACGTAGCAACCACCTGGAACATCCTAGCAACCACCAGAAACACAATTGAAACCATCCAGAACATCCTAGCAACCACCTGTAACACCCTAGCAACTACAAAGAGCACCCTAGCAAACATCCAGAACACCCTATTGACCACCTATATCATCCTAGTAACCACCAAGAACATCCAAGTAACCATCTAAAATACCCAAGAAGCAACATATAATATCCTAGCAACCATCATAAAACTACAGTCCTACTTCACTTAGACTTACAGGTCTTAAAAACACCTTTCCGTAAGATGCACAGAATTTCTTCTGAAGTTCTGTTTTTATCAATTTATTAGAACATCAAGTTGCACGAAGACTAGGAGTATGACCAAACGATGAAGGAATTGTTGGGCAATGACTCTTGGGTAATCGCCGGGTATTGGGAAATCCTTCGCAGTTTCATCCGGATATAAATAAACAGGGTTAGAACAAACATCATTATTTTTATGCCCTACTCGCAACCATTTGTCTGAAGAAAAGTACAATGCACACCAAACCATTAAGCTGAGGAACACCATTTTGATATGAGAAAAGCAAAACACACAAACACGAAACTAACGCAGTTAAAAAGATGAACACTATCTAGAAACACATTGAAGACAAAGCAAACCCACATAAATAACAGTCCTCATTCCAAAAGTGGCCAGAAGGGTCCGGTATGTGTATGTCTGTGTGTGCTCCCACCCCCCCTGCACACCATGCCCCCCAGCTACCCCCTCTCATTCTTTCCATCATGAAGGGGCTATAAAACATCGGAGGCCCTTTTAGCTGTCGCGAGGGACATTTTGGACTGAAAGGACAGCAACATGGCACCTCCGTGTAGCTTAATGTTACCGCCAGCCCCTGAAAAGGCACTTGGCAGCCCGGGGTGTAGTGCTGCTCCAACAACGACCGCACCTACCGCTGCCAACAAGAGTTAGTCCCGCTGCCCAGTCCTACTCTAGGGTCAGCTCGCTCTCCCCCCCCCCCCCCCCCCCAACCCGCTCTGTGTTTCATCCTTACTCTTTGTTTGTTTTTGAATTCCCCTGCGGAAAATAAATGTGTTATTCGTTTTTTTGACTTGAGCAACATTTGGCCAATAACCGTAGATACTTTTATATGACATGCAATAACATTTCGTTAGCAGACGCCTCATCCTAAGTGACTAACAATAAGTGAATTTGACAGCGAAGATACTACAAAGGAATTGCATGAATCATGCAAATATAAGAAATAAATCAAAAAAGTGAAGAGCTTAATGTGCTTCATTTTAGAAACAAGAGAAACTTCATCTTGGCCCTCTTTTTCAGGGGCCAAGATGCAGTTCGAACAGATGAGTTTTCAGTCTGCGACCGGAGGATGTGTAGGGGAGGTTAGTGGGGAATGTGTGCTGATGTACCAGAGTTTGGTTTTCACCGCTCATGCTAGGGAATAATGAAAACAGACCGGCATGTGTGCGGTTCTCTCTCTGGTGGGCCGCTGTGTACGAGCATTCATCGACAGCCGTCTCTGTGATCCTATTCAATTCTCTGATAGTGTTTCACACGTTGGTGAAGCTGTAGAATGCCATGGGATGGAGATGAAGAATAAAGTGTAGCTAATATGGTAAACAAAAGAGCTTTAAAACATAAAGAAAAGCCCTTAAGTGACCACTGAGACAACAAAGCATAAAAAAGAAAATACATTTTCTGTGTGCAGCTAAACACTTGTGTGAAGAGAGATGTTACTTCTGACATTGAATGGAATTATTTTCCCTTCCATCATAGTAAACCCATATAGATCCAGAAAGTGCTTTACATTACTATTATCTAATAAAAATTAAAATCATCAGTGTCCTAAATGTCATAAATCCTCAATGTATTATCTAGAGCAGTGTTTCTCAACTGGAGGGTCGCCCCCCCCCCCTGGTCTGAATAGGTCGTGACCCTTGTTCGGAGTGGGTCGCCACCCTTGTTCTGAATGGGTCGCGACCCTTGACATTGAAGGGTCGTGACCCTTGTTCTGAATGAGTAATGTGCTTTTTATGCAGGGATGAAAACACGTGTTTGTTTATGATTAAAAGGGTTAGGTCATGCTAACATTGTGTAAAAGTGGGTCCCGACTCAATGACCGTGGAAAATGTGGGTCCCAAGGCCAGTCCAGTTGGGAACCATAGATCTAGAATAACATGACGAACAGGAAAAAATAAAATGAATGTGACTTTTACTCTTTTACTATTTTTAATTATATATTTCTATGTTCAGTCATCAAAACAGCATGACATGTATTATTATAAATGGTGGATGTGATTACTTTATTAGCCGATGTCCCCATGTGGCATCTGCTGTCTTGAATCGTCGTGGGTGATTGATTTGAAATAATAGAGCTGAATTGATTACAGTACAGTACTGTACTGTACTGATGTGAGGACAGAACATTAATTACCGAGTTGATAAAAAAATAGTTTTCATCTACATGATGATGGACGATATCAAAGTGTTGCTAAACTTAGGATTACCTTTCAAAAGCTAAAGTAGAAAAAAAAAAAGCAGAACCAAAAAAAAACGTTTTCTTAAACACCTGCACTCCGAACCACAGCCGCGGTTTGGTTCCAAACCCAATCTTAAAAAAAAAACTTGACGTGACGAACTGCAACTGCTGGAAAGAACGAAGAATGCAGGTTGACCCGGTAATGCGTTTAAAAATAGGTGTTTGAGATGGAAAGGGCCATGACGCGAGTGCAAAAAACCAACACCGTGGGTGAGTGAAACCACGGGGCTCTCGCCAGGCAGAGCGGGGAGTGACAGGCACAAGTCTGTGCGTGCCCGTTCCGTGTGCAGTGTAAGGCGATCCGACATATTGTTCTCCTCCTTATGCTTCAACCAACCAGTCTGCTAATCATTTCCAACACATACTCGCCGCGCTACATGTTGCGCAATATGTATTTCGGAGCCTTTAGTGGAGTGGAAACATATTTATTTCAGAGTGTCTTCTGTCGTCCCTTGCAGATTCCTCCCACATAAAATCACTTTAACAGCTGTTGTTTTTCTCTGCGAGGGCCCCGTTCAAATCTTATTGAAGGTCTTGTGTTAAAAAATAGTTGCCGCTCAGTTCGGATGAGGTCTTTTTTTGGGGAAGGAGGTTCTGACCCCAAATATCTTTCTCCTTCGCTGCGTGGTCGGCGGGTAACGCCGAGGCATCCGTGATTGCGGTTGCCATGGCAACAAATCTAGGTTTCACTAATAAGTAAGTATTCTCTGTGCGGAAGGTCGACCGCAGGTATGCGCGCGGTTAATAGTTGACAGGCTGAGAGCAGTGACACGAGAAAAGAAGGAGAACAGCCTTGTCTTCTTAAGCGTACGTGCTGTTTTCCGTCAGTGAGGTGAGAAGAGGAGAGAGGAGGGGAGCAATGATCAGAGACCAAACGTCCATCCGTGTTTTGTTCACTGCTATGAACAGGAGAGCATCCGTTTCCGTGATCTCTTCCAGTCACAAACCAGGAAAAAATATGTCCAACCAGCCAATTCAAACGTTTACTGTTCTTAGTGAGCCATGCAAACGTTGTACTTTCACACCGTCCACCCTCGCACGCTTTCATAAAGCTCAGAGATAATCATTGCCCGGAATCAACAGTTAATTCATATTTATTTAAAATCACAGTCTCATTGGCCAGATTACCATCTCTGAGCGGAGCCAGAGCGAGCTCAGTGGCATCCCTTCGCCAGAATGACGGCCAAGTCTCTCAGAGGATGATCTGGCTTAGCTGCCCCTGCTGACAGACACGAAGGCTACTAGCATTCCCTCTGAGTGAGCGGAGGCAGGAGCCTGACGGCCAGATCGCATTGGCCACACTGGCATTGCATTGATTTAATAACTCCATCATTGGGTTAAGTCCCATGCCAGCGACGGGAGAACAATAGTTGCCCTAATGCAGAGAAATATTGTCACCTACACCTCGTTTGTGAAACAGACGGGTTATGACGTAGAAACGGATGGAGCTAGTGTTGTGATGGGTCTCCGCATAAGGCCTTGTAGGTTTGAAGGGGAATGTTGTGAACTGCAGCGCTTTGAGTAATTTGCTGTCAGTCTGTGTTTTGATTGCAATCTCTCACCTCTTTCTGGGAAAATGGATACAGGACTTGTCTTGTAGAAGGAAGTGGACCATGAAAATCTGATATTCATAACCAAGGATTATCTGTCGTTATTTTCCATCAAGATAATTATTTTTGGGCATTTAGTGTAACAGAGTGTTACGTGAGGTACACAAAACGAGACGGACACGGCAATAATTGGAAATATCACATATCAAATATGAGTGTGTGTATCTGTGCGTTTGTGTGTGTGTTTGTGTCTGTCTGTCTGTCTGTGCCTGTGTATGCTTGTGTATGCTTAAGAGTGTGTGTCAAGCTGTCTGTGGGCGCCTGTGGGGGCATGTGTCTCTGTGAGTATTTGTGTGTATGAATGTGTACGTGTGTCTGTTTGTGTGTGTGCATATGTGTGTGTTTGTGTGTGTGTGTTAGCGCATGCAAATGTGTGTGTGTGTGTGCGTGTGCGTGTGCGTGTGCGTGCGTGCGTGTGTGTGTGTGTGTGCATGTACCGGGCACTGGTTGGGCTTCTCCCCCGAGTGGACCCTCATGTGGATCAGGAGCTTGTAGCGGGCGTTGAAGGGCTTCAGCCTACGCGGGCATCCCCCCCAGTGGCATGTGTAGTCGTCGCCCCTCCGCTGGTCCACGTGCAGCTTCTCGATGTGCCTCACCAGCTCCTCCTTCTGGTCGTACACGGCGCTGCAGTCGGACCAGCGGCAGCAGTGGCTCCCGTAGTCGTCCAGCTCGCCGTCCTCCTCCTCCAGCATGGGCTCCTGGGGCAGGAAGCCGAACATGTTCCTGTGGGGCGGCGGCGGCGGCGGTGGCACCGGCACGGGGCCGTGGGAGGCGGGGTCGTCGCTGTCCTGATCGGGAGGTCTGTGAGGGTGGTGGCGGTGGTGGTGGTGGGGGTGGTGATGGCGGTGGTGGTGAGCGTGGTACGGCGGGGGGGGGGCCCTGAGGCGCAGCGGTTCCTTGGACGCGGTTCAGCAGCGACGGGTCTAGCGGGGCGGACGGCAGCAGGCCGTCCCCGGGATTACTGCTGCCCAGCGGGGTCTCCTCCGGTGCCCCCGCGTCCCCTGGAAAGACCTGCTGCTCCACCACCATGTTGGCCATCTGGTACTCCAGAGCTCCTCCATCCCCTCCTCCTCCTCCTCCTCCTCCGCCACCTCCTCCGTCGTTCATCAGTCTCTGCATTCGGATACACTCCGACCCGCCGCGCGGGGACGCCTCTACCAGGGCGAGGGCGGCGGTGGGGGCGGCGGCGGCGGCCGCTCCGTGGTGGGCGTCGGCCTGCGGGATGCAGCTGCCCCTCACGCCCAGGAAGTGTCCGTAGACGTCGCCGGCCCCGACCGGGGACAGGACGGACAGGGCCGACGGGGAGCCCCGCGAGCCGTTGATGTACGCCACCAGCGACGTGGGCGAGGTGCGGATGATGGAGTTGAAGTCGATGCCCATGACGTCCGACAGCGGCGACATGGAGAGCGCCCGCTTCTTAGAGCGGGACGCCGCAGCCGCTGCCGCCGCCGCTGCCGCCGCCGCTGCCGCCGCCGCTGCCGCCGCCGCCGCAGCCGCAGTCGCCAGCTTGGGGCTCCCGGAGTCGCAGGTGAAGAGGTACGAGGGCAGGGAGGCGGCGTTGCTGGCGGCGCCGCCGGAGACGGTGGTGGCGCCCGACATGGAGGTGCCTGCCGGGGAGAGGATGAGGCTGAAGCGGTCGCCTCCGGGGCCGGGCTGCGGCGAGCCCAGCAGGGGGCCCAGAGGAGGGAGGACTCGGTAGCCGTGGGGCCAGTCCTGCCGACCGCTCATCATGGACTGGGTCTCACACAGGCTGAGGGTGGTGGAGGCCAGGGACTCTCTGGAGTGCAGGGATCTGAAAACACGCAGAGCCGTAGAGCCGTGTTGTAGTCGGATGGGTTAGATTCAAGGGTAATCGTCCGCACAAGCTATGCAAAGGGTTGTCACGCCGAAGTTTACACTAGAGGGTGCTTTTCTAATGTGCGCAACACACGGATAATGGATCGCAGAAGTGTAACTTTTCAAAAGTAGAGCAATTACAATATTTCAGTAATTATGTTATGTAACGTGTTGTAGCCGTGTTCGATTCAAGCGCGTAATCATCCGCACAGCATGCATGCAAAGGGTTGTCACGCCGAATGTACACTAGAGAGCAATGTGCGCAACATCTGTGGATTATGGATTGCAGAAGTGTAACTTTTCAAAAGTAGAGCGATTACAAGATTCCAGTAATTCAATTAAAGATTAGGTAATCTTTGTTAGCTTGGTTAGCTGCAAGCCTGTAACTGAGAGATTGCGAACAGAGCCCCGCCCATCAGTCCACCAATCAGTGATCTGCGCCTTCCAGTGGAGTGACTGCGTCGCTAGCACGCGTTGACGTTACAAACGCCAGTGTTTGTGCTGCTTTACCAACCGAGCATGTACATGTCCTCGATGTATGGTAGTCAAAACGTACCTAGCATCAGTACTGGGTACCAGAACCCCCGGTGGGTGTGCTGGAGGATGAGGCGGTGCCATGGTACCCGGGCCGTGGGTTCTGCTCGGGCCCAGGCTCTGTACGATCATGGGGCTACTGGTGACCCGCAGGTTAGCGCAGGCTGGCTGGCGGAACTGCTCTGTGGACGCCCCCGCTACAGAATGACCTGCCAGGCACAGGGTTCAAAAAGGGGAACCTCTAGTTTGCTGGACATGGTGTGATTAAGATTCCCGTAGGTGTTTGTGTAATTTGCACTTTATATATCACGGTAGAATAGAATAATCTATTTCATATCACTGCAGTGAACCAGCAGCTCAAAAAAGAATCAAAGGTCTACAACTATGAGTGGGTGGAAATTAATTAGAGCTCATGGAAGGAATGGTTCCGGGAGCGAGGCTATATGTGTGTTCATTAATGTGTGTTATAAATTATATATTAAGAATGCCATTTGATAAAAAGAAAGATATCATATCCTTTTCCATGACAGATTCATTAAAACTGAAGATAACACAAAGTGTAATAAAGTGAAAACAATATGCTGTATGATACAAATTGTGATTAACTCAAATAAAGCTTTTTTCCGTCTTTTACTTGTCAGTAAATGAAAAGAAACTGACAGTGATGCAGTTACATTAGATAAAACAGATATTGTGGTTATTATACAAGTTGTTGTATAAATGACCACGTTCAACACTGTGTATGTGTTTTCATACCATAGACCTGAGAGAGAAGGTCCCTCTCTCACAAATGAAAGGCAAATACTTCTAAACCCATTGTGTTCAATCGAGGCTAGCAGAATTACACCTTTTAACACCTTATTTATCTCTCCATCAGGACTGAGCCCTTTTCTACTCAGGGTTGGTCAGCTTTTTAGTTTAGTGCCGTTGGCGAGGAGCTACTTAGCCATCCTGCAAGGCCTATGTCTGGTTAATCATCAATAACAAGGGAACCAGTGGACTATCAGAGGATACAGTAAGGAGGGCATGAGCACATTGCAAGGGCAGCGGAGCGTGAAGAAGATGTGCGCATGTTAACCACTTCTTTAACATGGTGGCTCGTAGCTTGCGACGAACACAAACTATGTCAGGCTGATGGTGGGAACCTTTCTTGTTGTTGTCTTTTTGCACACACACACACACACACACACACACACACACACACACACCACACTGTACTATATGTATTTGTCTGAAACTGGCAGACCAAAACCAATTATGCGGCCAAATCACACACACACACACACACACACACACACACACACACACACACACACACACACACACACACACACAGACGCACACAGTATGCACACAGCACATATGTTTGGTGTGTGTGCACATATGTGGGTGACACTTCACAATAAGGGTACATCAATTAACCATTGATTAACATGAATTAATGCAGTGATAAGCATTATTATATAGCATTAACAACAGGGGTTAGGTTTATGGTTAGCGTAAGGTCTAGTGGTTTAACCCTAACACTATTTAATAGTGTATAAATTCATACCTTAGTGAACACCATTATCTTACCGTGAACACCATCAGTAAACACGAAGCCCACTAGAAAATGATTACTATACAATTAATTAACTGTTGAATACCTCCAAGTCAATGCTTCCTACTGCACTTAACGAATGTTAATTCATGATCAACTCACGCACCCTCACTGTACAGTGTCACACACGTGTGACTTGTGTGTCAGTCTGCATACCTTACCTTTGAAGTGACCCGAGCCCTGTCCTCCAGGCAGGACGGAGGCGGCCTCGAAGGTGGAGTTGTGGAGCCGTCGGTGCCGGTGGTGTCCGGGCGACGGCGTGCCTAACTCGGAGCCGTTGGTCAGAACCCGCCGGCGGAGGCTCAGGGCCGGCAGAACCACGGGGGCGCTGGCCCCGGCCGACATCTTCCCAGACGTCATGGCCCAGTGAGGGTCTCCTCCACCTCCACCTCCACCACCTCCTCCTTCTCCACCCAGCGTACCTATGGGGGGACTCATGTCTGTCCAATGGGGGGACGCGGTGGTCCGTATGGGCATCCGGATGCCCGGGGACCGGTGTCCGTTGGTCATGTAGCGCGGGGGGGGCCACACTGCAGGGGGACACCAGGAGGTGCCCCCCCTTGTTCCCGTTCATTGCTGCTAATATGGAGAGGGTTCCACAGGCGTACACTCTGGGTCTAAAAGCAGGGGACACCTTGTCCGGTGAGGCGCTGCCGAAGCTGGGGAGCCATGACGGTTCACTGTTGCTGTTGTTGTTGTTTTTGTTGGCGCCTAGCTGTGTGTCGGTCTGTCAGTGGCAGCATCATGCTCTTTCCTACACCTAGGAATTACATTGATGGAATTTGATACATTTTAACAGATAATAGCCCATGTTGTGGCGCTCATCTTCAACTCAAATTTACATTTCCCTTTTAAAACCAATTCATAGGAGGCCTAACATAAAAAATAATCACAAATAAGGTATCTTATCGAGAATTAAATCCCAATTATAGGTCTATCAATGTCAAAACATAAAACGTACATAGGCCTACTTAGTAATCCCAGTGTTTGCGTTGCGTTCGGAAAAGTTGTTAACCACACTCACCACATATCAAGTAGCACGATCAAACTTTAATCAAGCATATTGATGAGAATTGAAAATAATTTAATCGCTTTATTTTACTCACGTGTTGCTCGGGACACTCGGACTCAGACGTCGAGACATGAGTACATGTGGGACTCGTGGAAAATCAACCGTGAGTTGAAGCTGTGATTTCCTCGCTGTGCAGCCCGGTCTGTCCCTCCTTCAGTTTGCGCCAAAGGCGTCCCACCAACTCTTCTGGTCATCGTCGTTACCAGGAAGTCTCTCCCCCCCCACTCCGATTACCCCTTTGCCCTTGAATGAGCTGTTGATAATGGGAATTGCCTGCGGTGCGCAACAGCACGCACATTTTTTTATTTGATTGTTTTCTTTTTTAAAATATGGGCCTATATTGAGTGTTTATTGAGTGTGAGTATTTTACTTTTTTTTATCCTTAATTTAAAAAGCCTTGAGGTAATGGAACACTTCCATTGGTAACCTTGTGAGTGGTGTAGGCTACTAGTGTGAGTTTGATGTGTATTCGTGTAAATATTTAGTTGCCTGTTTTGAGTTTACTCAGTTTAATCAGTTTGCAATGCATCAATTATACAAACCTTAATGGTGACTGGAAAATAATGTTAACAAAATGGAATAGACCGTTTGGCATTTCATACCTTGATCTGATCTGATATTCTCACAATATTGATGAGCCATTAAAATTGCATATTTTGAAGTTACATTTCGGCAGTACTGGACTATAAATGTAATATTGAGGCCTAAACTATTCCATCTTAAATTGTCAAAATGAGCAGTGAAATGAATGGCATGTATTTTTAGACAATTTAAGACAATTATCTTAACCATTCTTACAGTCTATATTAGGCCTACAGTTACAACTTTGTTTGCACAATTATAGTTTTGCATATTACATTTTCCACTCTCTCTCTCTCTCTCTCTCTCTCTCTCTCTCTCCTCTCTCTCTCTCTCTCTCTCTCTCTCTCTCTCTCTCTCTCTCTCTCTCTCTCTCTCTCTCTCCAGCTCCAGCTCAGACTCCATTGTTTGTCACTTTCCTCCAGACTGCTGGAGTGTTTGCTCTGAGGATCATGCTCCAGGTTGGCATGGAGACCGATGTGTTTATACTCAGGGAAGGCAGGGAAAGCAAAGCCTGCATGGAGGACAGACAGACCGACCGATCCACAGTAGACCTAGTGGACAGAATGGACTTGGACTTGAAGAAAATCATGCATAATCATGCTTTTGCTTAGCAACAGATGATGAAGACGATGATGATTCTGATGATGTTGACTCTGATGATGATGATGATAATGATGATATTGATGTTGCAAGATTGTAGCAGTAGTAGGAGTAGTAGTATAACTTATAACCAAATTTGTATAATTGTTATTTTTAATTTTTTTTATCTTAACTTACCTTTCCTTATTTAAAGGTTCTTCAAGTTCGTGGATGTTAAACCTAACTGTGACATCTGGTGGTTAAAGTTGTGTATAGCTGAACATTGCTTTTACAATACGACAAATACGCAGAAAATAACATGCTTAAATGGCATTATTCTTCTTCACAATACGCAATTATTAAATTTGGTAATAGGCCTGAATAATAATAATAAAAAAAGATTGGATAGGGTCGACGAATCTCTATAATCTACGTCCAACTTGGGAAAACTTCCCTATTTTGCCAGTAGGGGTTACTGTTAGTACACCAGAAACCTCCGTAGCACTTACTGCAATCCATACCAGTCACAGCAAAATTCAGAAGTTCTAAATTGACCCACACTTGGAACACCTTTACACTTTTTTTTTTCTCTATGCAGAATGAAGAGAGGAATTAACAAAGGTTGTCAATTTCTCAGTTTATTAAAATTTATTTCCTAATCTTCTCCAATCATAAATAATCGTTATACAGTGAAGACAAAAGGCAAAAGGCAAAAGCATCAGTTTTGGTGATCAAGTAACTTATAACCACCAACTTTTGTCAAAGAAGAACTTATATTTTACCGGCAGTCACTAGGGACGCTCTGTCCCTGAGCGCCACCCGCAGGCGGGGGTCTGGAACTACGATTACACTATACACAATACATTGATGCACTACTTCCTACAGGGATCTGACTGCTTGGAGCAGCCTGCTACTGGGGTACCACATTGATTCCAGCTCCCCACCCCCTCTCCTAGCTATGGTTCCAAGCTGGTTTCAAATGTCACCACAGTATGTCACACAGCCACGGTATAGGATGGGCACCAGCAATGATGGAGGTTGAATGCCAACACACGCACATGCACACACGCACGGACACATGCATGCACACATGCATGCACACACGCTATTGATTCACCCTTCCTCCTCAATAAACAACAAAAGGATTCCAGGACATTCTGCATGTGAATGTGAACATGTATTTCAATTCTAATGTTTCTTTTGATTAAAATTTTTTGCCTGCTTAGTTTGCATTTGTGCATCTTGTTTTTGTTAATGCTAGTCTAACAAGAAGAGTCCTATTAGGCTACAATTTTTCATTTGATGAACACGACTAGAGAATAGAGAAAACTAGAGACGGAGGGAGATAGACGGCGAGATGCAAGGGGAGGGAGAGAGGAAGGAAGGGAGATAGGGAGGGGCTGAGAAATCAGTGTTTATCCTCTTTAAGGACCTTTCATTTGTGGCAGAATGAATGCATATGTGTGCACTCTCTCCCCCAACACAGTAAAAGAATCAGGGCTCTTTTATAGTCTGGACAGGATCCTCACGGCTGAATGCGAACAGGGTACTTATTTTAGTGTCAAGATGAGAGATCAGCAGTGATTTCCCTCAAAGGTATATTACAATAGTCACTTAGGGTAATGAACACCTCTGTGGAATTGCCATTAATCTACTTTTGATTTGTTAACGACAGACTGGGAGTCAAACACAAGGTTAGCAGTGGGCTGAGTCAACTCTTTTTCTTGCTTTTCCGCCCTCCCCGCAGTCTTTAGCAAGGGTGTGGCGAATTAGCGATATCAATTTAATGGAATCATCCTTCATTACTGCAAGCTGCCTCTTGTCCTCCCCAAAGAGCCCACCCCCCTGCCCACCCCCACCACCACCACCCCCACCACCCCCACCACCACCGTTGCTAATAGACACTATAGTAATGCTATATGCTTAATGACTTTAATTTGTTTACATGTTTTGGCATTGTAGTCAGTCATGCATGGACGTAATGTAATCTGGTGCTCTGCTGTGGATGCACTTTCCCAAGGGGAAGTGGCAGAATCAGTATGAACCGAGACCCACTAAAAGCTAAAAACAACAAGAGAGATGTTGTCACAAAGGCCATTAAAAATAAATGCTGAGAGTTTCAGAGGACGCTGGGAAACTGGGGCTTACGTGCGACGGTCACAGGATAAACATTTTTGATAATTTAAGTCCTTCTGACCCTTTTACTTTTACTCACTTTTGCGTTTCTGATAACATCACTGACGAGGCTGCAATGTCACGCATTTGTCTCTTCCATGTGCTGTCGCATTTTGATAGTTTGATAGTAAAAGTCACACAGATTGTTTAAGGGGAATACCATTCCAGAACATACTTTATAGGGATCTATATCGAGCTCCCACTAAAGATATTAACCAATGTTTACATGTTGAGATAGATGCAATGTTGATATTGACCTCATCTCCTAACACCATGGGGAAGACTGATGACTAAGAGCCAAGCTTCCAAAGTCTCATCTCAAGTTCCGCCCATCCATCCTGTTTGATTCCATTAACCTTTCAATAAGGCGGGCAGATGGAGGTTATTGGACATCACATAACAAAGGCATTCATCTCTCTCCGGCACTCACCTCCCTGGCTCTCTGTTGTCTTTTTCAGCAGGATGACTGTAATAAAATATTGCTGACACCCCAGTCCTTGTGTTTAAAACTGCTGTTAGGCCACAAGCCTGTTTTTAATTTGAGCATACCTCCTGGGCTAAGCCAGCGGGGCTGTGTGCTGCAGGCTGTATCTCTCTCTCTCTCTCTCTCTCTCTCTCATCCCCACACTCTTTTTCCATGGCTCACCGTTATCATATCCCTCTGTCTTTATCCCTCTGTTCATCCCTCAATCCCTTTATCACCCATCCAGCCACCATTCATCCTTTTAGGTTTAGATTTAGATTCAGGGCATTTAGCAGACACTTTGATCCAAAGCGACTTACAATAAGAAGCCCCTATATTAATGCCTCCATCAATCCTCCAACATCCCATAATTCATCAGACCACCTTTACCCCTCTATTCATCCATTCACCCCCCTTCTTTACCCTTCTATCATCCACCTAAATGTTCATCACCCACTCATCTGTCCATTCATCCATCTATCCATCTACCATTCATCAACCATTCATCCACCCATCCTGTACCCCTCTATCCATCCACCCCTCATCCTTTACCGTTCTAGTCATCCCTCCATCCATTCATCACCAACCTAATCCATCATCCATCCACCTTCATCCCTCTATCCATCAATTCCCTCATCCTTTACCCCTCTACTCATCCCTACCTCCATCTGTCCACGCATCCATCCATTCATCCATCATCCATTCACCCTTTACCCTCTCTG
>NC_140292.1:6181578-6194078 GCF_964030765.1 Micromesistius poutassou | reverse complement strand
TTTCAAACCCTCACCTGATTGAATCTCCTTGTCCTTTGTTGTCTCTCGACAGGCCTGAGTGCCTGTTTCATTAGCCAAATTCATCCTGGCTGGGACACTTCGCTGCCTTCCAACTCATCTGTCCCCTTCACAACGCTCCTAACTCCGGCTGGAGTTCAGGGCCAAGCCCCCGCCCTCCCCATCTCCCAACAAGTGTGTGTGTGGATCACAGAGGGTAGCCTCCATTTGTTTTGTACTTATTACATTATTTAAGGGACAGACCTGGTGGTGAGGCGACAGGACGAGCAGAAAGGGGGAGACAAATGCATGGTGAGCTAAATGACATCAGAGGGGTTTCAATAAAGCGAAAACAGCTGGCCTCTTCCATCTCCACACTTTATAAATCAGTTAGAAGCAACGGCGGAGAATGGGCACCTTCTGCTCTGAATCCGGTGGCTGTTTCTTCCTTTCTTCTACATTTCCTTGTACCCTTTTACCGGGAGCGGTGAGTGATGAGTGGTGTTCAAAAGAGAGAGAGAGAGAGAGAGAGAGAGAGAGCGAGAGAGAGAGAGAGAGAGCAAGGGGGGAGAGAGAGAGAGAGAGGTAGAGGGAGAGAGAGAGAGAGAGAGGGAGAGAGCGAGCGAGGGAGAGAGAGAGAGAGGGAGAGAGAGAGAGAGAGAGAGGAGAGAGAGAGAGAGGGAGGGAGAGAGAGAGAGGTAGAAGTAGAGGGAGAGAGAGAGAGAGAGAGGTAGAGGGAGCGAGAGGGAGAAAGAGGGAGAGAGAGAGAGAGAGAGCGAGCGAGCTGCTAGGTCCTTTGTTCTCTCTCGCCCGCGATGGCCCGTCATTTAGACACGGACTGCCGGGAGCAGTCTGTTCCACATTAACTGCATGAGAGGTCAAACCAGTTTGATCATTAGCTTTCACAAGGAGCTCAATATCCCTCTGCCTCCTCCTCCGTCTTCTCCTCCTCCTCCTCCTCCTCCTCCTCTCGCTCTGCGTTCGATTTATCATCCATTTTCAAAGTGCTTATGGTGTATTTATGTGTGCCGTTTTCTTCTCCCTCGTCGACACCATCGACACACACGGTTGATAGAACTGGATCAAAAATATGAAATCTCCTGCTGCGTGATGATGATGATGATGATGATGATGATGATGATGATGATGATGATGATGATGACGATGGCGATGACGACGATGACGAAGACGATGATGGAGTAGTTTCTGATTATGATATTAATATTATTGTTGTCATAATTACTCGCAGTACAGTCCAATGAACCTTAAGAGTCCCGTTTCTCCGCACAGAGAGAACCCTCTGGTCTCTCTGTGTGCCGCTCACACATTTCCAGGGGAAATGAATCCCATTATTAAACACGCCACACTTGAGAAATTTCAATTACTATAGGCAGCCCGAGAAGGAGAGCTAACACACTCCTTTCCCCCTAATGCATGAATATTGTATCAGGAGGAGCCGGGCGAGTAATCACGCTTCAAACCCCCCCGCCCCCCCCCCCCCTCGATAAAAAGAACAAAGTCACATTTTCCGACCGTCCAATTAAATACACACGACCAGCGTCCAGCCAGATGGCCAGCCCAGACAACAGGTCTGCTTATGGAATCTGTTTATGCATGAAGAACTGAGACGGTGAACAGTGGTCAAGTCGTACGACAGCTGAAAGACCCCAGAAAGAAGGCCGGGCCTGGCTGGCTGGCTGGCTGGCTGGCTGGCATGGCTTCACGGAGCAGAGGGGGGTGTGTGTGTGTGTGTGTGTTAAAACGCAGCATGGGACGGCGAAAAAATGGGATACCGCTGATACATGTATACGTGCCGGGCGGCGAGACACTGTTTGGTTTTTTGAGCATCGAGACACTTTTTCTAATCATTGCTAACGCGCATGCAATTCATCTAGAGCAACAGAAGAAAAAAAAAACTGAAACGTCTGGGAAAATAAACGATGGAGGAGTTCTCACCCCCCCCCCCCAAAAAAAGGCATTCGGCGGGGGGGGGGGGGGGGGGGGGAGTGTATGCACACACACACCAGGGAATGGCGCGATGTGTTTTTTCCCGACCCCGTAGAGGACAAACACTTACCGCTGTTAATTTCCTCGCTTGCTATTTCTCCATGTTTTGCGGACTGGAGCACTATTTCCAGTCGGGTAAAATGTCCCCCGCCGCCACCGAGCCGTGAGCCAGAGAGGCAAAAAAAGGTCAAAGCAATTTATATTTGACACGTGGAGTTTGATCGTTTTGTCATCGCCTCAGGCTCCACCCAAACCTGCCACACTTTCTCCCTCTCTCTCTCTCTCTCTCTCTCTCTCTCTCTCTCTCTCTCTCTCTCTCTCTCTCTCTTTCACACAAACACACACACACAAACACACCCACACACATACACGCACGCACGCATGAATGCACGCACGCACGCACACACACACACACACACACACACACACACACACACACACACACACACACACACACACACGTTTGACGGGTCTATTTACATAATATGCTGGCAGTTTAGGAAAATATCTATCATTTTTGTGTTATGGGAGAAGCAGGACATCAGCCACATGGCAAAGGGTTAAAAAATGGACGGAATGATATTACCTGGAGAGAAATACATTCTGATAGTGGACATGGAAACCACTGGGTGAAGGTGGGTGGGTGGGGGAGGGTGTGGGTGTGGGTGGGGATCCGGGTGTGGGTGAGGGTGTGGGTGAGGGTGTGGGTGTGGGTGTGGGTGAGGATGTGGGTGTGGTCGTGGGTGTGGCTGTGGGCGAGGGTGTGGGTGTAGATGGGGGTGTGGGTGAGGGTGGGGGTGAGGATGTGGGTGAGGGTCTGGGTGAGGGTGTGGGTGCGGGTGGGGGTGGGGATGTGGGTGAGGGTGTGGGGGCGGGTGTGGGTGTTGGGTGTGGGTGGGGATGTGGGTGAGGGTGTGGGTGTGGGTGTGGGTGTGGGTGGGGATGTGGGTGAGGGTCTGGGTGTGGGTGTGGGTGTGGTTGGGGATGTGGGTGAGGGTGTGGGGGCGGGTGTAGATGGGTGTCTGATGATGAGGCTGACGGGGTGGTAGGTGTCCGGGCGGTCAGGCATAATAACGGACAGAGGTCGGGGGTTGTCTCATCTCGTGGTTATTTATTGTACATATCTACTTGGGTAATGGGAGGGAGACAGACGGGAAAGAGAGAGCGAGTAAGATAGAGAGAGAAAATGAGAGGGAGAGGGCGACCAAGACAGAGCCCAGGAAAGACGCCAGGAGAGAGGAGAGACAGAGAGAGAGACCAGGAGAGAGGGAGAGAGAGAGACCAGGAGAGAGACCAGAAGAGAGAGAGAGAGAGAGAGAGAGAGAGAGAGAGAGAGAGAGAGAGCGAGAGAGAGAGAGAGAGAGAGAGAGAGAGCGAGAGAGTCTGGTTTACAGCCTCCACGGCGATGGTAGTCATGACGATCCGCACCAGGATGATTTATGGGTGGGCTCTCTCCAAGGCAGGGTACCACGGTGACCTTGCTGTTGGATATCAGAGGAAGATATCAGTGGACAGGGATCTCGCTATCCGATGCCCCCCCCTCCGGACCCCTCTCCAGGCACCCCTGTCTGTGGCCTGTCTGCCTGTCGGGAAATGTTTGGGCTCTGCTTGTCCTGTTGCAGGGTCCTGTGTGCGATTGCATGTGTGAGATTGTATTTGTGTGTGTGTGCGTGTTTGTGTGCATGTGTGCTTGTGTGTGTCTTTATGTGTGTGTGTGTGGTGTGTGTGTGTGTGTGTGTGTGTGTGTGTGTGTGAGTGTCTGTGTGCACCAGTGAATTTTGTTTTTTTAATCTCCATTTAATTTATATTTCTTATCTAATATCTGATATCTGAGCCCACTGTGATATTTTCATGTCTGGGATTAATAAAATAATAATAATATATAATAATAATCTTATATTTTATACATTTCTGGGTGTGCAGTGCGTGTGTGTGGACTAGAAGTGACATTGAGCTACACTAGAAATAGAGAAAAATAGCACTGTGTCTGTGCCTGCTCTGCATGTGTTTCTATAGGTGCATGAAGCAGATGGCTGCACATTTGTGTGTGTGTGTGTGTGTGTGTGTGTGTGTGTGTGTGTGTGTGTGTGTGTGTGTGTGTGTGTGTGCGTGCGTGTGTGTGTGCGTCTTATTATACAGCTTGCATGCATGTAGCACATGCCTATGGTGTGTGTGTGTACGTGGGCACCGTGTGTGTGCGTTTGACATTGCAAGCGTGAGAGCAAGTGAGTATTCCATGACAATTATGGATGAGGTGCTCAGAATAGCCGGCGTATGGAGGCTCAGGAAGATGAAGCTGGATTTTCTCATGAAATGAGGGATAATCTGCAGTCATAATCAAACCCAGGGCATGCTGGTGATGAATGGACGGCGATGGCGTCGTCCGTTATCTATCAAGGCATTCGTTATTTCTCTCATATCCTGACAAGCAAGGTTTGTGAAAGCTGGTCCTAATGAAACTGCGGTAGCGCTAACTCATGCTCAGGCTGATCAGGCGGACGTTTGTCACGTTTGTCAGCCTGATGGTCGGAGGAACAATGACTCACTTGTGCTAACTGGGTATTAGTGTCTGTTGTGATGCAGTGGTTGTTCAAAGGCCTCCTTCCATTGGCTTTGATTAAGGTGTTAAAGGCGGGCCGGGTAAGCTAGATCCTATGGAAAGCAGGAGATGGCATCCAAGTCGTTTTATTCTTTGTTAATTCGCTTTTTGGTTCGTCTGGACAAGCAAACTGAAAAAAATAAGCTTTTTTTTTTATTGGATCAGATATTGATAATGTGATCTCGATACAATGGCAAAACAATCAGTATATCATCTAAAATGTTTATATTTTGTTTACATTTATTTTATTATTACACTCAAATATGAAAACTGGTATCATGGATGTTCTGCTATTTAGCTGCTATTAGCTGTTCTTTAAACGTGCAATGGCAAGTTCTCTATTTGTATAAACAATGATGATCTTATTTTGTCCAGATCACACAAGAAAAACAAAGAAAGAAAGAAGCAGTTTCATCATTAAAGTCTCAAGTTCAGAGTCATGAAATAATGTATGAGCCGTGACCTCTCTGGCCCTCCAGAAAATTGGAGGATCTGACCTTTATGAAGAGCCAGCTGGAGACGTCACTGGCCACACTGCTGGTATCTTCCTGCCCAGCCATGCTGCTGTGTGTTAGTGTGTGAGTGTGTGTGTACATTTGACATGTTTCTATGTGTGTGGGTGTGTCTGTGTGTGTGCATGCATTCATTTGGCTCAGTGTCAGGCTGTGTGTGTATGTGTGCGTGTGTATTTTTATGTCTGCACGTGTGCATGTGAGTATTTGTGTCTGTGCACATATGCGTGTACGTAAATGTCTGTGTTCGTGCACATATTTTTTTGCATTGGTGTGCGTGCGTGTATGTGTGTGGGTACGTGTGTGTGTGTGTGTGTCTAAGGTATTGGTCTGGCTTGTGTGTGTGTGTGTGCGTGTGCGTGTGCATGTGCGTGTGTGTGTGTGTGTGTGTGTGTGTGTGTGTGTGTGTGTGTGTGTAAGGTTGTAGTCCTGCTGGTTGGGGGACATGGAGAATCTGCTGTGACCCTTGTGGCTCCAGATGTTAGGTGTCCCACCTCCGACTAGACACACACACACACACACACACACACACACACACACACACACACACACACACACACACACACACACACACACACACACAGAGGTAGAATCACATGGTAATGACTTAGGTAGCTAATGCTGCAAGGTCCTGAGGATAAATAGAATGAGGAGGTGAGTCTGAATGTAATCGGAACCCTCTCCATCTCTGGTGAAGAAAGATTTGGATGAACAGCATAAATATGTTATTACCAATGCAGAAAAAATGTCATTAAAAAGAGTCATTATTCAAGAAAAATGAAATGATATTCGTATATATAGCTTCCATTATGTCATGCGATCCTTCAGCATTTCATTGGACAGTGCAAAGTAGTGAAATTGCACATTAAGAGATAATTTCACATGCTGCTGACTCCTCCATTCTTGATTAATAGTATTACATACGTTTTTTATTACCATCATAAATAGCATTGGTGGTTATAAATGGACTGGATCCATGTGTTTTTTTCATTAACGTTTTGTTCCGCAAAATAAAGAAGGCATACGGTATGTATCTTTAAATCCAATCAAACCATACAGGCAGCAATGCGTACGTGTACCAAGTTGCAGGCAATGCTTTCCAATCCTTCAGCCAAACTAGCTTGTGATGTCCAAGAGATCAGGAGTCACAGAACTGTGATCGAGAGCCAACAGGCTGAAACACAGAGGCTGATCCCCGGGTCACCGGAAAAAAACAAGAGCGTAATCTCATCAGTTGACATTTAGTGCACATTTGGCCGATGAATTAAAACATGAATTGCTCACTCTAACAAAGGGATGCGCGTGCACCGTCTCGCTCGTGTGCCGCGGCCAGAGCTCCGAGTGGCACCGACGCCCCGCCTGGCGCTGCTGAGGACGGTGACTTCTGTTTACTGCTGCCCCTCGGCTACCATGGCAACGACAACGCTCCTGCCACTCATCCGATCGGATCTCCTCTGCCCTGTTTGAATTAAGCAGCCAAACCGGAACACACTCATCCACTCTCATTCATTTTCCTGCACCGGTTTTTCCCTCACAGGAAATCATTTGATCCAAGTCAATTTTAGAGACCGCCGTTTCTCATCGTCCTCTTCCTGCTTCCTGCGTTGTGCGCACCGTCAGGGATTTCTACATCCCATCAACCAAGCCTCAGATACACTCCTAACAACGACACAGCAAAGTGGACACCAGAAACCATCAAACAAATCCAACGTTTTATCTCTGCACACTCGTCACACACACACACACACAGTCCAAACCACCGGCCTCTGATACTAGCCGTGCCGGTCGCGGTGGGGTGTGTGAGGTCCTTCTGTCAGACGGCTGAACTATGGGTGGGGGGTGGTAGTGGTAGTGGTGGTGGGGGAGGGGTGGGGGGTCATGGGGAGTATAATAACAGCACTAGGCAATCTGCCTCGATCAGTGTCTGCGTCGCATGGCCGCACACAGCCTCCCTGCCACTAATCTGAGCCTTGGCAGCTCCCAGACGCAGAGCCGGGGCCGCCTCACCCGTGTCCACATAATTACCGGCACAAACAAGTCGTATCTTCTGTGTGACCGGGTATTCATGAGATTCAATTGTCCATGATCACCAAACAACGGTGGTGATTGTGAACATTACTGTTTAATCGAACACTAATTGGACTGTGTGTGTGTGTGTGTGTGTGTGTCGGGTGTGTGTGTGTGTTGGGGTTGTGTGTGTGTGCGTGTGTGTGTGTGGGTGGGTGTGTGTTTGTTGTTGTTTTCACTTCAATCCAAACGGTAACAAAGGGTCAAGTGCAGAATGAATTGGACAGTTTAGTGTCCTGTGCGTGCGTGTGTGTGTGTGTGTGTGTGTGTGTGTGTGTGTGCGTGTGTGTGTGTGTGTGTGGTGTGTGTGTGTGTGTGTGTGTGTCTGTGTGTGAGGGAGGGAGAGAAAGAGATAGAGATTGAGAAGGTGAGTGAGTGAGTGAGTGAATGTGTGAGTGTGTGTGAGTGTGTGTGCGTGTGTGTGCGTGTGAGAGAGAGACAGCGGTAAAAGAGAGAGACAGTGAGTGGGTGAGTGTGTGTGTGTGTGTGTGTGTCTGAGTGAGAGAAAAAAGAAAATCCAGAGACAGACAGAGCGACAGAGAGCGAGAGAGAGAGAGCGACAGAGAGCGAGAGAGATAGCGCCACTGCCCATGTGAGCATAACCTTGCCCAAGTGCGTAGCTGTTGATGGATCGCGCACGCTCGCGCTCGCGCTCGCGCTCATGCACACGTGGGTGTGGGTGTGTTTGTCAGCGCAGTGAGAGACCACCGACTGTCCAGGGACTTTCGCACCAGTCTAGCGGCTTGCCTGTCTCATATAATCCAGACACATTCATTATCACACTGTTCAACGTCGCGTCCTCCACCCCCACACCACCGCTTTCCACCGCCACCTTGCAAATCATCCAGCCTGCCCTCTCTCTCAGACGCAGACACTCTGTTTTGGGTCCTTCCACATTTGCATTGAATCATAGCGAAGGCTTTTTCCTCCAAAGCGACCCGCACTGAATCCAGACACAGGTCCTGTCATCCCGGGGTAGGACAGTGTACTCTGCAGCCCCTCCCAGCCGAAAGGTACCGGGTGCGATCCCCGATGTCCACAACGGTATACCTGTACCCATTCTTGAGTAAGTCGCCTGGACTCCCTAGCTGCTCCTTAACGGCCCCCTATTTGAATTAGCTTTGGATTGAAGTGACTCCTCAATGACTAGATGTCATTAAGGAGCAGGTAAGGGGTTACCTTGCTCAAGGCTCACGGCCACTGTGCACCGAGCACTCAGGACCCCGGCGAGTGGAAGCCAAACAGCCAGTGGGACCATCCTGGCCCACATCTCTCCCCGATAGCTCCCAGTCTTTATATAATGGAGCAGCTGATCTGCGTGGCCATTCGTCAGACCCCCGTCTCCCCCCCCCCCCCCCGACCCCCCCGGGGCTCACAGACCGCGAACCCAATTAAAGAAGACGATTTGTGTTGGAATTTATGGAGTCCAATGCCGTGTTGCCAACGGCGCCGTCGGCCCTGGGCGGGGGGTTGGGGGGGCTTTCTCCAGTCGTGCAGTCGGGGGAGGGTCTCGTTCCTTTGCAGAGCCCGCGGTTGGTCATTTGAGTTCATGGTTTTGTTTGATTCATTGCGCCCCCAGAGGGAACTACCGTACGGTTCCACCGAGAGTGGAGTGAGCCAGGACTGTATTGTGTGAGCTCTTCTTCATCGTCGTTGCGTCTCCTCTCTTCCACTGAGGACAGCGTTGTTATGCAGAGTGGGGGGGGGGGGATAGACTGGCTAGCCCCTCAAACACGTTGAGGCCGTGTTTGAGGGGCCTGGTCTTAAAGGTGGGGCGACCGCAGTGGACCGAAACCAGTGTTTTTCCTGTAGTTTGTCCATGTATCTGCTTTTAATGTCTTCTCTGTCATTTATTATTGAATCCTTTTATGCTTGTTCATAAAACATGCTGTGTAGCGTTTATATTTGGTCTCATATCTGAGTATAAATCTAGCACGGAAGCAGCCTTGGAGGCAACTTTTAAGGTCATAGCTGTTTCTCCAACAGGACTTATTTCCTTTTTAAAGTCGTATAGATTACGTGGGAGAAATCATAGTTCATCAAATAGCCTTAATCAATCTTCAATGGAAACATGAGCGAAAAAAGGGATATTTCTGTTGTCTTTGATTTAAGGAAGAACGTTTGGGGAACCATTTGTTTTTCCTCAACCTCATGAATACGAAGGTTGTTTAACAAATACTTAAATATTCTGGTGCTGAACTGATTGAACAGAGACTCGAGCATTATTCCATTTCAACACTGTCAGGCTGACAAATGATTTCTGTGACTCCCCTCATCTCTCACACACACACACACACACACACACACACACACACACACACACACACACACACACACACACACACACACACATGTACTCACACACAGACACACATGTACTCACACACAGACACACACACACACACACACACACACACTCAGACACATAGACACACACACACATACACACACACACACACACACACACACACACACACACACACACACACATAGACACAGACACACAAACACGCATGCACTCGCACACATACACACACTCACAGAGACACAGACACACCCACACACACACACACACCCACACACACACACACACACACACACACACACACACACACACTCTCTCTCACTCTCTCTCTCGCTTCAGACTTCATGTGTCAGTGCCTTAAGAAGAGGGGAGCTTTCCTTTTAATTCATCTTCTATCTCAAACCATCATCCACGTCAGAATTAATATCAGGAGACATCATTCATTCCTGTGACATTAACAGATCGCTGATAAACTTTAAACATAAGAAAACCCAGTGCACATCCCCACCTCCGCCGTTATCAAAAAGCACAGCCCACACAAGGCAGTAGTATGAAGAGCCCCGACGTCAAGAACAGCTTTCATTCATTTTGAACGCTCTTATATTTGTATAAAAGGTGCAGCGGGAGGCAGGTTCCACACGCCTCCGTGGAGAGAGTGCGGATGGCGTGCGCACGGAGGTAATCATTGAGCCATCACGGCAATCACCAGAGCCACTCAGGAGAGGCATGTCTTCCATGCACCACTGTCAGACGAATGATCACGCTCCAGCACGCGCATTCACCTTTTCACAGGCAGAGTAAATAGAGGATGTTAAGTCATTTTATGGGGACATATTATGGGGCGGGGACAGGGGGGGTTGGGGGGTATGGGGGGGTGGGGTATGGGGGGGTTGCACAAACACACAAACACTGCATGGCACAAACACATTTGCATGCGTCCATGTAGAAAAACACACAAATGCACACACACACACACACACACACACACATACACACACACTTTCACGAATGCATGCACACACATCCAGGCTTGCACGCATGCAGAAAAACACTCATTCACACGGGCGCACGCACACACACACACACACACACACACACACACACACACACACACACACACACACACACGCACACACATGCACACACATGCACACACAAAGACACTCACGCATGCATGCACACGCACTCGTGCTTGCACACACACACACACACACACACACACACACACACACACACACACACACACACACACACACGCCCACAGACGGAGGCGTTGCATTAAGGGGGTGAGAGACCCATCTGGTGAGTGTGCGACTCTAGCACTCAGCGGACCCTGATTTCATTATCTCAGCGTGTTCGCCGTGACCTGGAGAAAAGTGACATCTGATTTACCTCAAGATCAATTTGTATGTAAATCAGCGAGGAAACTGGAGGGCAATAGAGAGAGCGGTGGGCATAACAAAAGCTGTTTCCACGTCTGAGAGCAGGTTGGCTGGGGGTGGGGGTCCCTACAGAGGGGCTGATGGAGCTGATTTAGGTAATGGGACCTTTAGGGCCACGTGGATGGCTGGTCCCAGAGGGGTACCCTACATAAACCCCGGCGTAACTCCCTCATTAAGGCCCACATGCCAAGTGCACGCTCCTTTTGTTTTTTTTTTGTTCGCCGTGTCACTTAAAGCCGGCTATAGAAGCCGTCGCGATTGGAAACGACGGCCGTCGTCGACTTATCAACGTTAAACCGTGTCTGACCTCTGACGGTTGTGACATAATGTCAGGGGTTCAAAAGAAGAAAAAAAAACCCTGAACGCTGAACACTGGATGGGAGCCGTTGGTTTGATTGGACTTTAAGGAGGTTCCCCAGCTGGTGTACAGCCCCACACCACCAGGTCTTATGATGAGCCGGTGTCTCTCGACCAATAGAGGACCCTCCCAGAAGTGTCGTACCGGGGGACTCCGAAGTGCAGCTCCTCACATTAACATCTGCTGTTGTTCCTAAACGTGTGTCAGGAGCAGCGACTTGGTCAGGGCGTGGCGTCTCCCCTGGTGCTTTCTAGACCCGTGCACTCTCATACTTACAGGAAGGAGGCCGCGTAATTAGAGTGATATGCTACACCTGTGGTGGTCCTTCAAACAGGGTCTATGTTTTTTACATTTGCTTACAACATGAATGTGATCACTTTGAATCTGTTGCCAGGCTAATTTAAGACAAACAGCTCATTTTAACATTGTCACACACACCCAAAGATGTTAATACAATTAGGCCACGTTTACATGATGACGGTCTGAACAGAAGACGCAAAAGTGGCGTCGCGTCTTCACTTTTTATTCCGCGTTTAGACGAGCGTTTTCGGGAGGAAATCTGCGTGCATATGGTGACGCAAAAGTGTGTGGAATTCGCTTGGGTATGCATGCCAGGCGGCTAGGTGGTGCTGTGATACACTATCACACAACACCGCCATGTCTGAGCGCATTGCAGATCCTTCTCTGTTCAGTAATACTATCTGTACATATCCTGTACATTTCGTGGAAAGACTCCTGTAAGTTCATTAGAGCTGCCAGAGCAGCTTGAAGGTCCGACGCATGGAAATAATCCGACATGTTTGTTTATTTCCCTGTACTGGCGCATGTATGTGACGTAAATGCGTACGCGTCGTGAGCAGATCCGAGCAGAGTTTTGCGTCTTGGCAGTGTAGACGGAAACGGTACGGCGGAGCGTATTCGAGTTTTCCACTCTGGAGGGTGGTTTCAGGAAACTCTGGAAGAAAAGGTGAGAGAACTGCAATTTGTACCTATAATTTGTGTCCATGTTGTCACTCCCTTGTTGCACCTGACTTATTCCGATTTTTAGTGTTAGCCCAGTGTGTGCCATACACACTCAATAAAACTTTTGAAAGTCTGGATACTGTACAAGACACAGAATCAGAACATAGTGAAACAGTTTCCGTCGTGATAATATCCGGGCGCACCAAGATGCCCCTGATTGCAACGCGATTACAACAAGTAGTGAATCTAG
>NC_140292.1:6171578-6179078 GCF_964030765.1 Micromesistius poutassou | reverse complement strand
TAAGCACACAGAAAAAAGAGATTTCCTTGGACCACTACCCATCCAAGGTTCCGCTCTGCCAAGTCTGAATGTAGACCCAGAGTGCATTGAAAAGATTTGATGAAAAGATTTTTATCATTGGAACGCACGTATATTCTTCTTGAGAAATATTTTGGATTCAATACCTCATTTCATGTGTGCGTCAAACAAATTCTTGAGCCATGGGTGAAAGAAGGGCATTGACCGGTGACATAGTTAGCCAGGTCAAGGGAACAACTTCCAACACAACACAGTCCAACACAATCTTTCAGTGGTTCTGTTTGGAAGCCTGAATATAACCCTTAGCAACTTTTTACCACTTCATATGATTGCATGAAGGACGTTTCAGAAACGATTATCTGTTTCTCCATCTGATGTCCTCAACAGATTATTAACCTCTTCAACGCTACACACACAAACACACACTCTCCCTCGCTCTGTCGCTCACACATACACAGACATACACACATACATACACACACATGCATGTACACACATGCATGCATGCAAGCAGAAATGCACGCACTGTGCATTTTCATATCATATCTTCAAACATATCAATTCAAAATGTACAACCTTTTATTAGCATACAAATGTAATTGGTTTATTGTATAAGTACTTATGTGAATAGTAATAATTTTAATCTGTATGATTACATATTCATCAAAAGACCGCTGTGTGTGTGATTGGTATTGAGTATCAATCTATGATTAGCTAATTTTACTGCTGCCTTTGACTTCTTGGAAACTCCAGGGGCCTGCTGTCCATGCCTACGCACACAAACATGTTTCTCATTAAAGAGGAGCCATACAATCATGCTTTGAATTTCCTATGTTGTCAGTCATCTTGCGCCTCTTAAGCATGCGTGAAAATGTGCAAAAACGTCCAATCCTGAGCGGGATCAACGTAAACATCTCATGTTCTGAAAGAAAAGACGAGCCGAACAAAGAAGAAGAGGAAGAGAAAAACAAAGGGCCTGCCCACATCTTGATCTGACACTCACAAAGAATTAATCTCTCAAACAGTTTGGACAAGACAGCCTGTGGGGGGTAGCTAATGTTATGGCAAGGGACTCGCTTTAAGTAGCCCGCATCTCCATATCTTACCCCCGCTCTCTCTCTCCCCCGTCTCCGTCTCTCTCTTCCTCTCTCTCTCTCCCCCTCTTCTCTCTATCCCCCCAAACTGAGTGATCTAATTATTGCATGTTAAATGGGCATCTGGTAAATGGTGCGTAAAATGATGCGTTTCCACAGAATTAAGTGCCTGTCTTCCCCCGCTGCAGGGCCCAAGACTCAAATTGGCCTTCCTGCTCCCCATGCTCATTTGCATACTGGTGGCAGTCGTGATAGAGGGGATGATGGTGGTGGTGATGGAGGCGGTGGCGTCAGAAGTGACGGTGGTGGAGGTGGTGGTGGTGGTGGTGGTGGTGGTGGTGTGATGAAGGAGGTGGAGGTGTTGGTGAGGATGAAGGTGGTTCTGGTGGTGATGGTGGTGGTCGTGGTGGTGGAGGTGTGATGTTGGAGGTGTGACGGTGGAGGTGGCGGTATTTGTGGAGGTGTGATGGTGGAGGTGTTGGTGGAGGTTGTGGTGCTTGTGGGGCGGGTTGGAAGTGATGGTGGTGGCGGTGATGGTGGTGGTGGTGGAGGTAGTGTGGGGGGGAGGGGGGAGGGCGTGGTGCTTGTGTGTGGGGGGGGGGGGGGATGATTGTGAGGTGTGGTGGAGGCGATGGTGGTGGAGACGGCGCCGGTGGTGGTGTCGGAGGCTGTGTGTGGGGGTAGGGCGTGGTGCTGGTGTGTGTGGGGGGGGGGGGGGGGGGGATGCCGGTGGGGGGTGGGGGTGGTGGTGCTGGCGGGGGATGCCCCCCTCTCCTCCAGACAGGCCCCAGGGTGCAGCAGGATTAATGAAGGGTTCTCCGCTCCTTAACCCACGTGCCCATCATTTGGGAACACCCGGAACTAGGAACTCAACCTCTGGCCACGTTCTGACAATTAGGTGTAAACGCAACGAAATATTTCTTTCATCTTAATTTCTTATTTTTAATTATTGAACTATTTTAGTGTATTCATTATTTCACAGTAGTGATACATTAACATACATCAAAAGCCACAATGCTTATGTTGCTTTATGGACCGCAAAAGCACTCACACACACAACACAACTCCAACAGCAGAATACATCTTAGACACGAATACCTGTCATCTGGTCCTGTCTCCTAGTTATGTATTTGTAATTCTTTGTTGTTGCTGTTGTTGTTGCTGTTGTTTTTGTATAAATACCATCATTCAAGCCAGCAGGTCCACTTTTATTACAGCAGAAAGAAAAAGCCTGTGTGACAAGGCTGACATTTATCAGTATGTGCTGTCAGAGAATAACCTTTCAGATTCATATGAGACCAGTCCTCCTCTCTCCTTCTCTCCCCCTCTCTCCCCCTCGCTCTCTCTCTCTTCATTCTCTCTCTTTATAACTCTCTGTCTCTCTCTTCTCACTCACTCTCTCCCTTGCTCTTTCTCTCTCACACTGTGTCTCACACACTCTCTCTCTTTCTCTCTGTATCTCTCTCTACCCTGACTAAATGTCGTAAAAACATGTTCCTTCCACAACTTCCGGGATGAGTCCAAGGATGATCAAATGTCATAATTCCTTGATGTGGGTTTGATATCACATCACGTTCCAGAACAGAACAAAAAGAGCAGGCCCTTAGATGTGTGTGACCATAACACCAGTACACAACCGAACAAACTCAATAATGGATGGAGTGTGAGACTGAGAGTGATTTTCAAAACATTCTCATATTATTAATATTACCATTCGTCTCAGCAATTCCTACTGCCGTTGTTTACCCTGCAACACATGAAGGTTATTTCCAATTAACTTCATCGTTATCATAATCATTTTAATATCCTGTCTCTTAAATAAATGTGCTTTGACATTTGTTTTGGCCTTGAAGCAATCAAAACGACCAAGACAATACCCATAACAATTTCACCGTTGATTAACAGTAGTCTGTGGAAGGCAGACACAAAGATGCGTGTTTCCTTTCTTCTCTGGTGTCTTAAGGGCACTCCGGGAGACAGAAGAAGACAGACCTCCCACAGACGTGTGCTTCAGCATCACGGTAATCCAAAGCCCGGTCCCTGTCTGCAAATCCTTGGATTCGCGACAGAACCTCACCTGTAATCTCTGAAGGGATCGCACCTCGGAAAGGACACACAAGTCACACACACACACACACACACACACACACACAACACACACACACACACACACAGTCACACACACACACACACACATACACACACACACACACACACAGTCACACACAGTCACACACACACAGAATCAAAAGCATTTCACCTTGAGTGCGAACTACAGAGTACTTCCATGCTTGGTGGGTGAGGGGGGGGGTTGGGTGAGGGGGCTGCCCCCAGGCAGGAGTGCCTGCGGTGGGGTCACGGTGTGAGAGCGGTGTTGCTTCCTAGGGAGTGGTGCTTGTCTCATCAATGGACACATCCATCATCTGGAGACCACCCACTCGAATTACACATCATTAACTAGGGCAGGACTGGAGGACAGAGGTGTGTGTGTGTGCGCGTGTGTGTGTGTGTGTGCGTGTGTGAGCGTGTGTGTGTGTGTGCGTGTGAGCGTGTGTGTGTGTGTGCGTGTGTTGGTATGTGTGTGTGCGTGCTTGCGTGAGAGAGTGTGTGTACATTTCAGATTTTGTAGGAACAATGAATTGAGTTTATCCCGGTGATGAACAAGCCTGTGATGGAAAAGTTTAGTGCCAGCAAAACAAACAAGTTTGAGACCTATCATTTCCCATGATGCATGAGCCATAACCCCCTTCAACTAAGCTACTGAGCGCACAGTAGACGGGAAACCGTATTTTGCTTTTTAAATTAAGTTTCACGCTGTGTATCCAAGACACAGACGCATACACAAATGACAAATGACTCCGTTGGTTATGGCATTCCAACACAGGATCACAAAAAGAAAACAAAAAACACAAATTCCTCTGCTAGCTTCGAAGAAGGCTGGTGTTGACAAAAGTGGGCGACATCAACCTCATCTGATTATTCTCCAAAGAGCCAAACACAAACCAAACAACAGAAAAGGAAAAAAAACCTGCAAGAGCATGGTGTTTATTAGAAAAAAAAACAACCAGAACCCTGGCAGAAGAGAGGAGGCGGGGCCAGTGTGCCAGTCCTCCCCCCTCCCCCCCCCCGCCCTTGGCTCGTGCCGTGCCCGGCCCCCGAGCGGCCAAGCCTAGCAGCCAATGGGAGAGGGGTGGGGACGGGCCTCGAGAGCACCAGACTGGATGTGAACACTTCAGTGCACTCTGCATGCTGAGGACAGCTGACAGACACGGCTGGTAGCGGGACAGAAACACGCAGGAACCGTCCAAAAAACGTCCATGATGGGGCCTGTACCCGCTCCAAGAGGCCTGCCTAGGTCCCAACTGGATGGCTCACCTGTTCCCCCCCCCCCCTGCACCATATCCCCCCCCCCCCCCCCCTCCCCCTTAGTGTGCGCATTTCTCCCGCCAACACTACGGCCATCAGTGTTGCGCATGAGTGAGCATCGCATCGCTACACACATTGAAACACAATACAAACAGACGCACCGTATATATAACAGACACACAGACAGGGGTCTGCGCGAGAGCGCACGCTAGCTAACATCACCGCGGCTAGACGCTCTCTGTGGAGTCTACACGCTACAGCTGTCCGAGCCCAACTAGCGTCTGTGTCAGCTGTTTTAAAGCTATTCCACCCTAAACCAGCCCACCGTAAAGCAGACCGGGCCTAACTAGCTGCTTTGTTAGCTGTTTTAAAGGCTATTTCCACCCTAAACCAGCCAACCGTAAAGCAGACCGGGCCTAACCAGCTGCTTTGTTAGCTGTTTTAAAGGCTATTTCCACCCTAAACCAGCCAACCGCAGCACAGGCCGGGGGCCTTAGCACACGGCCCAGTTAGCCGCGGCCGTCCTCGCGGCGTGGTTGTTTTTCTTTCGCCACCACATGTTCGGACCGCGTGCACCGCGGCGTCTCCGCTGACCTGAAGTGTTCCTCGCGACGCTGCTCTGCAGACGGCGGCGGTAGCAAACACTGGAATGGATTAGCCGGACAGCAGGCCCTGACAGCTTGGCGCGGGCGCAGCCACCGCACGTCTGCTCTCCTCCGCCTCGAGCGCTGCAGATGCCCACCTCGCTAGCTAGCGGGTAGCGGGTAGCAGGGGGAAACGCGGGGCGCGAAAAAAAAGGCGGAGCTTCCATCATCCGGCCAGCGGGATATCGGGTAGAGCCTCTTTGTTTGGAGTTGTCAACTGTGTTTTAGGATTTTTATTTTTTGTGTTTGTTTTTGCGGGGGTTGTTGTCGTTAAACAAATACTGAACACAACTGTGCGTGCAACGTTTTGTGTGCGTAGGCAGACGCGAGAAGATTTAGTTGAAATTGGAGCAGGATTAGCTGCCTGTGTCGGCACCTTGAGGATCCGCACTCCGTAGCCCGTAGCTCCATAGCTCCATAGCGGGCACAAGCACTGTTCAGTCATGGATTATTTTTTTTTCTCTTTGACATCAAGCAGTTGTTTGTTGTTGTTACAAGCATAGCCTTGTCAGAGTCCTAAAGTACAAGCAAAGGAGCACTTTGAAAAGCCTCTCTGGGCTGGGCTGTGTTCTCAGCAGTGGAGTTATTAAGCAGCAGCAGCAGCAGCAGCAGGCCTACGCTGCTCCAGCCGGCCGGGGGAATACGGTCCAGAGTGAGAATTCCCAGTGCAAGGTCACGGAGGTTTACAGCGTTCCCGACTGTAAGAGCGACAAACAAACCAACAGGCAGGCGTGACACCGGTTTACCACGTTATTTTCCTCCCTCCCCCCCCCCCCCCCCACCCGCATTACATACCTTCATCCTCCCCCCTCAAGGGAGTCGGTGCGTTTTCTCCCCCCCCCCCCTTCACAACAGAAAAATGGAAAAAGGGGGCGTCGGCATTGAAGGTCACCTTGAACGGCTTGCCCGAGGTTTTTCTTTTTTTCCTTCTTTTTTTACCTGCGCTCGGCCGGGCGAGCGACGAAATCCATCACCTGGCTGGCATCGCCATGGTAATAGACTCATTTTTTTCCGGCGGGCGGGTTGTCTGGGGGAGATCCACCAGGGACACAGGTGTGGTTCCCTTGCGGTGAATAATTGACCCGCTGCCAGGTTGGAATGTGGAGGTCACCGTTCCCTTCTCAATGACAGAGAGAGGACGCTCGGCAGTGGCGGTGGTGGACCTACAATACCTGCTCAACCAGGGAGGGGGTGGTGATGATGGACCTGTAATATCATCTCAGCCAGGGTGGTGGTGTTGTCGGTGGTGATGGTGGGTTGTGGTGGTGGTGGTGGTGGTGGTGGTGGTGGTTCTGATGGGTGGCGGTGGTGGTGGTGCTGATGGTGGGTGGTGGTGGTGGGGGTGGTGGTGGTGGTGATGGTAGTGATGGGTGGCGGTGGTGGTGGTGCTGATGGTGGGTGGTGGTGGTGGGGGTGGTGGTGGTGGTGATGGTAGTGATGGTGGTGTTGGTGGGGGTGGTGGTGGTGATGGTGATGGTGGTGGGTTGTGGTGGTGGTGATGGTGGTGTTGGTGGTGGGGGTGGTGGTGATGGTGGTGAAGGTGGTGGTGGTGGTGGTGGTGGTGATGGTGGTGGGTTGTGGTGGTGGTGATGGTGGTGGGTGGTGGTGGTGGTGGTGATGGTGTTTCTGATGGGTGGTGGTGTTTGGTGCAAGGGACTGGGAACAGAGAGGAGGTGGAGGAGGTGGGGGCGGAGAGACTAGAGAATGGGAGGAGGAGGTGGGTGGGTAATCATTAACAGAGAGCTAAGCTAGAACGTCAAGGGGAATCGAGGGTAAAGTACAGACTCTTGAACTAGGAAGGGAAAGAAAGTGTGCAGAAAATGATTTAATTACATTTGATAGAATAATGTTTATTTGTTGATGGAAAGAAAGAATGAATCTGACGGAATGAGAGAAAAAATAATACATGTTATGCTTACTGATAAATTTTTTTTCTTCTTCTTTCTTCTGTTTGCACTTGGTGCCCAGGTGAGCTTCAATGCCTGATTATGTTGTTCATACTTGTTTCTGGCTTAAAGGCTTAATTTAAATAAACAGAAATAAGGAAAAACACTGAATTAAATGTCAAGGTAATAATTACTATATCTAAGAAACCCTGTTCAGGAGCGTCAACACATCTATAAATCGTTTTGTTGTGGCTCCACAACACACTTTCATCAACACTACCCAACCTTAACTGGGTTAATCTGTGAAGAAAAACAATCAAATTCACAAAAAGACAGA
Source organism: Micromesistius poutassou (assembly GCF_964030765.1). Taxonomy (NCBI): domain Eukaryota; kingdom Metazoa; phylum Chordata; class Actinopteri; order Gadiformes; family Gadidae; genus Micromesistius; species Micromesistius poutassou. Next base: position 6,171,733 of record NC_140292.1, on the reverse strand, counting down.
TTGATCCCTTTACAAGATAACATGTTTTCACCCCAAATAACACCACTTTGTTTTCTATAAACACAGATTAATAAAAGACAGTAAGACTTCCCCGCAGTACAACATTAACCCTACAATGCCAAACTATTTCTAAGGGAAGGGTTCGGGCAGGATAG
>NC_140292.1:6150095-6167595 GCF_964030765.1 Micromesistius poutassou | reverse complement strand
CTGTCGTCATCGCTGCACACAGTCTCTGAGGGGTGCGGTTGTAAAATATCACCCCTAAAAAAGTGCTTCTTTGTGTGCAAATCATATCGTTGAGTTTGTCACCGCCGCTTCAGATTCTCTCTCTTCTGTGTCCTGAAGCTCTGCAGGTGCACACACACACACACACACACACACACACACACACACATTCACACACATACACACACACACATGCATGCATACACACATACATACACGCACACAAGTTCATACCTGCAGACACTCACACACATACACACACCTACACACTTACACATGCTCCTGCATACACCTACACACACACACACGCACACACACACACACACGCACACACACACACACACACACACACACACACACACACACACACACACACACACACACACAAACTAACACACACTAACACACACGCACAGCAACGTTGTCTATCAGTAACTTCCTGGATGAAAGCAAGCAGACCCCCACAGGTGAATTTCCTTGTGACTGTGAATAATTTCCCTTCCCCTGTTCTCGGTGAGCGATGCTTATCATGATAATGAGAAAGAAGCTGTTGTGTTTAGATGATGCTAAGTGGCTCAGTGTGTCGCTTCTGTGTTGCTGCTGACATGGTTAGCATACACAACTACTGCTCCCACACACACACACACACACACACACACACACACACACACACACACACACACACACACACAAGATAAGGGGTGATTTATGTCATTCCCATTGCTGCAATAAAGCAATGCTTCCCTCTCCTCTCTACTCAAATGAACAGCTGTACCGTTAATAGCAGGAAATGGAAAGTCAACATGTTTATTAGTCATTTAATAACACTGGCATAAATATGAGCCTAGCAGGGAAATCCTGGATGCACTTAGCTAATTAATTTATATATATTAGGATTTTTCTAAACATGTTAGCATATCGGGGGTTACATTGATTTAATTAATATTTGAGCAATGATTTAACTGCAAAATACACTGTTAAAAGTCGATGATTGATTAAAATGATTATGTTGCATATTCATGTGATGTATTAAGTGCAACTTTGTATAAACACAAAGTTAGAGAAACATTGTTTATTCCAATAGATCGGCTGTAATGAAAATAAAAAGAGCAAAGAGAATTGTAAAGACAAAGAGTGATAAAAGAAAGTTTAAATTCAGTGAATTGGTTGGCTGCCAATGACATCATTTTATACATTTACTCAAAAGTCAAAACAAGTGAAGTTGTGTGTGAACAACATTGCACGCTCCCTAAAATAGATTTATGCTATGAACATAATTTCTAACTCAGTGTTATAGCCCACTGACAAACATAGGCCTTCGTTTTTACGCTAAGGACTGGATACAATCAACATTAAGCGTTGTCATAAACGATGGATGCGAGGGGCTTCCATCAATCCTGGGAGTCGATAAACAACAACATCCATTCCATATGGGTTCTCTCCTACTCCATGCCGGGTTTTGATACCGGCGCATTCGGATTGGCTGCGAGGTAGCAAGGTGGCCCACGAGACGCAAGCCTTCCAGTCCCTCGTTCAATTCCATCAGTGGAGCGCGAGACGCGGTGCGTGCACTTTCGTCCGTATTCGCGGCTAACGTTAAGGTGAGGTGGGAGAGGGACTTCACGCAGTGATTCAGCGGGGAACTCTTCCAAACCACACACAGTCTAGACATAACCAACCAACAAAACCCTGAAAGGCAAAGCAAGAAGGAGGAACATTTTAACACAATATCCTCTAAAACTGAAGGCGATGCGCGCGCCTCTTTTCCCTATACTGTCAACGTTTCATCCAGCTCCAAAAGTATTGGATATTTTTTTTCTACGGCGCCTCTGGGTTCTTGGTTTGAGGATAACGTCTCATTTCCAAGTTATATGAACTACAGGTCGCCTATTTTTGTTTGAGAAACTGTTAATTCAAAAGAGCCGGGGACTTGCCTCGCCACGGAGTTTGACTCCTCATCATCCCCACGCTACGGTGCCGAAACTGAGCGCGAGAGAGAGAGAGAGCGAGAGAGAGAAGAAGAAGAAGAAGAAGAAGAAGAAGACTTCCGAGATCCGTGAGCAAGATGCGGACCTTGTACAGGGTTTTGCTGCTTCTCCTGATGGATATTGGAGCTGCTCAAGGTAATTATTAGCTGCCCAACGTTTACCTAACCTTGCAACCTTCAAAAAAAAAAGTCAAGGCAAGTTAAAGAAACAGAAGCACCATGGGCATTTACGCCATGCACTTATGTCTTGTGGTTTGAGCGGTATGTAGGCTATATAAAACAAGGTTTATTTTTATTTTTATTTGTGTGGGAATTCGGTGGCATCTTTCTGTGCGGTGCGGTTGAATGTGGAACGCGATGAGCGCGTTCCGTGTGAAAGTGCTCTCTGCCTCCAGCGCTGTCCAACATCCTTCATTGTATCCGTAGTAACATCTTCTGTGGGCGAAATACAATTATTTCACACATTTATAAAAAAAAAAAGTGTGAAATCATTGGCTATGCTTTTATGCTCGAAATTGGTAGATCTTAATTATTCATAATACAATTAGGCTTACTTTTGATTATGCGGTAATACCTTATGTCGTCACATTGGGAGGTTCATGATGAAAATTTGTCTTTTATTTTGGAACTTCTTTATAAGTCAATTCACGAGGGTTTTGGTTTTCAATATTTCCTAATAGGCCTAGTCACCTTCTAATGTAGAGATGCAATTATTAGTGAATCATAGGCCTACATTTTCCATACTCTCTGATGCTCTATAGTTTTAGATATTAACAATACGCCTTTATAGAATAGATAGTTAGTTTGTCAGAGCATAGTCAGTCTAGCAGGTTGTTTTTCTTTAGCTGTTATTTGAAAAAGGGCTGGAACACCTAAAGCAATTTACCAAACCCTCTCTTTTTTCACTCACATTGTCTGTCAAACAAAATGGAGCTGAAACTAGAAGCATTTGTGTTTGTGTGTGTGTTTCTCTGTTTGTGTGTGTGTGTGTGTGTGTGTGTGTGTGTGTGTGTGTGTGTGTGTGTGTGTGTGTGTGTATGCGTGGGGGGGGCTTCTGTGAACGTAATTTACCAGTGCTCAGTAAGGTAGGTGGCCACTTGCTCTATTGTTAGTGCAGGGTTCAAAATGGCCCATACTTAGACACTCCGTCGCACCACCGTCAAATCAAGTCCTAGTGTGAGTGAGGGTTCTCAAACTAAATCCGGGAACTCTTTCTCCTTTTATGTCTTAAGCATAATTATTTCGTTCCTCGTGAGCCACGGCTTTACCTAGGACTTGCCGGCATAAAACACCATTAGGGGGTATGCGAGCTCTGGGTAGTGGGTTTTGCAGCACTGGGAAAGACACTGTCAGCAGCTCAATCTAGTCTGCCGTGGCCCCTTCATCACACTCCTACATAGTTAATGAGCACCGAGGGAAGGCAGGAAAAAAAAAAGCCAAGAGAAAAAAAAAAGAGCAAGAGAAAAACAGAACAGCTCCGGTTTCTCTCTCTGAAGGGGACGGGGTTGGATGACATAATACCCACTTCCAGAGCCCCAGAGAGGGCCGTGTCATTGACGGGATGGGAACGAGGAGAACAGGGTTCCTCGGTGTCCATTAAGAAGTCGATACACCAAACGAACGTTGTTGGAGACTAATTAATGGGCTCTGACATTTTTTGGGGGGAGTGCTGGGGACTGGAGGTGTGTGTGTGTGTGTGTGTGTGTGTGTATGTGCATGTTGTGTGTTTTTCAGCGTGTGTGTGTGTGTGTGTCGTGTGTGTGAATGAATGTGTGAGTGTGTTCATTTCCGAGTTGCTGGAGAGTCGCTTTTGTAGTGTAAAAATAAATGGAAAAAAAAGGAAACGGGTGGTGATTAAAGTGGCTCGCAGAGAGTGTGTGTGTGACACGTTTGACCTCCTTTGCATACTGTACAGAGATGGTGATTTGGTTTCAGACCGTACTGAATAACAAGGTTATGACTGAGATGTTTTGTGGAGCTGCTCCATGCTTGCTGAATGGTATTTAGTCTACAAGTCACCATGTAATCTTATCCTTCTAAAAATACATACATTTCCTTTCTTGTTACACATACAATGCTATTTTACACCGAACGGATCTATAACTAAGATAGTAATTGATAGTACATTGCTTGACTTACTTTTTTATTTTCAGTAATATTTCCAAATTCTAGATGCAATTTATTTTTCAGTGAATAGCTATTGAGTCTCATAATTATGAGCATCGATTTGAAAACCAGTTTTTTCACATGGATATACTTCTAGTCTTCTAGCCTTAACACAGAAAGAGAGAGAGAGAGAGAGAGAGAGAGAGAGAGAAGGAGAGAGAGAGAGAGAGAGAGAGAGAGAACACACTGAAGTGCGGAACACACTGAAGTAGCTAAAGCAGCATGTTTACAAGGAGTCCGTTGTTGCTTCATTTGGTTAGCGCTAGGTGAAAGAGGTGAAAGAAAATGTCAAATTCTAACCTGGTGAACTTTGGTGGACAATGGAGAAGGGGGGTTATCTGCAAAATGCTACCTGCCAGGTATTTCACAATTCTGACATTGCGGTGTGTGCAGTGTATGGAGGAGCTGGACAGGAGGCACATACACATGAATGCCATTCCGCGGATGGTTTTTAATCCTAAACCCCTTGCAATACTGTGAGTGCACACACAGTCATTCTTAGCAGAGAATCAAACCCCTAACCATAACAACAGTAATGCCATGGGCTCCACAGAAATTGTAGAGTATCTAGAAGTGTGTGATTGCGTGTGTATTGTTTGTAAGTGTATGTGGTCGTACATGTGTGTATGTGTTGCTTTGTAAAAAAAAAAGAAAAGTCTTTAAACCATTGTTCGTAGTTCAGCGTTTCATTATGTCCTCAGAAGCAGGCATGGTAACAATCACTCAAATGGTTTACAAAAGGATTGGTCAAAAGCAGCAGGGGTTTCCAGCAGCATATGTGCGCTATGGCTGGCTGTCTGTGGATTCAACGCGGGATGAAGAAGCCTTGACGTTGGTGTGCTGATCAGTGGGGTCATTCTCAGTTAATCATCACGTGCACATGCCCATTGTCCTGTGTATGATAATACGGCATGTTGTGGTGTAAATGACCATGCTGCCGTATGCTGAGGACACGGTTTCTGTTGTGGCTGGCACGGGACGGATCTGGCACTGGTTAATGCAGGTCACCTTGGACCGGGAAGTGGACCTCTTGGGACCGGCTCGCTTTCATTTTTATTTTTTCTCCACTGTGTGGGCTTTTCTCACATCAAACCCCATGTGTGTGTGACCTGAATCAAAGTGCATTATTTGCAAGGAAGTGTTATATTGCAATATTGCCAATGCTCTATAACAAGATCACACTTCTATCTGGGTGTGTGTGTGGGTGTGTTTGAGTGTGTGTGCTTGCGTGGGTGTTGGGTTTTTGCTTCCATCCTCGGACAGACCCTCCCCCACCATGTGTGAAGGCAGGGTATGTGTGTATATCAGGATGTTACTTCGCAATGTTGAGGCTTTTGTGAACATGCTCTGATTTATGTATTTAATTTTTACTTTTTCTCGCTTTCATCTAGTCTCTTTTTTATAAGATTATAGTTACAATGATTGATTTCCTCTCTCTGTCTTGGTCTCTCTCTCTTTCTTTCTGTTTCTCTCTCTTTCTTTCTTTCTCTCGCATGGTTTATTGGGAACAGGAAACAGTATCCAACACACTTTGATGCACAGTTAAAGATACTGCCCCCCCCTCCCCCCATCCATTTATGTCACCACAAACAAAGAAACATGCAACTAGACACACACTCAGGCAAATGACCACACAACTCCTTTATTTATGACTAAATATTGGGTTTCATGACAACAGAACGACTATCTTTCTTTTTGTTAAAATTTGCTGCACATATGTTAGTCCAATAACATCCAATAACGGCCAACAGCAAACCTCTTAATCCAAAATCCCCTGAGTGACATCGGAGGCGCTTGAATGCAAGGCAACAAGTATGCATATAAAATCGACAATCAGGCTTCGTTTCCTTGACTCCCTTCGCACACTCCATATCCACGAATATAGCAAAAGGGCCACGTGAACAGCTCGTGTTCTCCACCTGGCGCGGTAGCGAAGGCGGCGGTGGTGGTTGTGGTGGTGGTGGTGGTGGTGTGTATTCTGCCATCAGATCCGACAGGGATCAGAAACACATGGTGCTTCTCGATCTCGACTGAACCCCGGACCCCAGGAGCGGGAGCCAGGCCAGGTGTGATAATTACTGTGAAAAGCAGCTGCATGCGATCGGCTCCGTGCGCACGGCCCCCTTGACGTCATGCGCGGGGCTTTTCACGAAGGTTAATTAGTTATAGTGTGCGTCTGCGGCACGCTGTACGAGTACACCCACACAAACAGTGCTGAACACCTTACTGTAGACGTGTCAATATCTGGGTGGCTCTGGTTTCGCAGGTACATAAAGAAAGTGTTGTGCATGTTTTGGACCATAATTCCTCGCAATTCTTTGGTGTTGTGAAAAGGGATATGGACTCCTCACGATGGTTTGATGTGTAAATGTATTATGATTTTAAACCCGAAACCCTAGAAATGTTGTGTATGGTTGAAACAGCAGAAATGAACTACTAGTTGTAGTCTGACACGTGTGTTAAACTTTAATGATATCCCCCCCTCCGTTGCACTGCATAAAATGGTAAGCACATGGTCATATATCAAATCGATATTGCATAATGTTTGCGATAACATAGTTTACCATATTGACGCTCGTAATTTGGGTTGCCGCTTTACCTCCTCCCCTCCCCCTCCCTCTGTGGCTGTTATCTACACTGCGAGACCCCCACAGGATAAATAATTTACAGATAAACCTCTCAGAGGAAGTAAGAAACAGGGTGATTGTAGGGGACAGGAAAAAGGTGACCCACACTTGACCAAAGATTAGCTAGCAGTCATCATGGGAAAGGAAGTAGAGGGGGTTAGAATGGGGCAGTATGGATGGATGGGTGAGAGAGGGAGAGAGAGAGAGAGAGAGAGAGAGAGAGGGAAAGAGGGAGAGAGAGAGTGGGATGGTGGAAGGGAGGGAGGCAGAGAGGGAGAGGGAAGGGGGAGGGAGGGAGCGACAGTGGGAAGGGGGAGGGAGGGAGAGGTGAGCAAGGGGGGAAGGAGGTCAGGAAGTTAACAGGTTAGAAGTGTGGTGGAATGGATGGGTGAGAGAGAGAGAGAGAGAGAGAGAGAAAGAGAAAGAGAGAGAGAGATATGAAGTGGGGCGCTGGCCAATCACAGGGTAGGCGGATGGGTGGGTAGGGAGGGCGAGTGGAGCATAGCGTGTCATTAATCACCCCCACGTGACACTCTCGACTACAGGGGAGCTTCAGGGCGCTACATTTACTTCTATTAGCAGTCCATTAGCCGCCGCGGCACAAGTAGCAGCACTTGACGAGTGAGGCCTGTGCCAGACCGGCTGACCTGTGTCTGGTCTTAACAGATATTGCTCTTCAGTGCCGACCTCTGAGGAATATACTGCAATTTCTGAAACGCAAAAGGCGACCACACTCATATTATGGCTGCAGCGTGTCCGTGTTTGTCTCTGTGGGTGTCTTTGTGCGTGTGTCCCTCTGTTGTTTACATCCAACTGACTTGAGTGCTTCTGTTTGTGTATTTATTTCCACAAAACACTGTCAGGTAGTGAGTGACACAAAGTAAACTACAAAAGAGCTGTTTTTGACATAAAATACGTAGAATGCATAGTGCGAAATACGGGGGGGTTTGGGGGGGTCGGACCCCCCCGATTAACCCCTTGAGACCCCCTGAAAGACTCAAAAGCAAAACCTGGGGGGGGGTCTCAATCTTGTAAAAAAAAAAATTAAAAAAAATGATATAATAATTTTATTGTCACTAATGATGTGTTTAAGAGATCACCATGTCAAGTATTTATAATTCAAAAATGTTAATAATAATAATTTGTTTAACATTAAGCTGAACCAGTCCTGCGCCTGCGCGTATGCAAATTAGCCATGTGCGAGAGCCCAGAGCAATGACGTAGGCCGTCAATAACAATGGCTAACAAGCGAAAGCAAAATCAAAGTTTATCACTGGCACACTTCGGATTCACATCGAAAAAGGTGGCACTCGGAGATGAGGAGATAGACGATGTAAAGGGGAAAATCAGCTTTGCGCCGGGTGCAAACTAGCAACGACACATGCGTCGGTGTAGAAAGTCAATTGCGCCGGGCGCAAGATAGGGCCCTTCTTCTGTTTGGCGCACATGGCTAATTTGCATACGCGCACAGGACTGTCGGAATGGGAACATGTCGGACTGGCAGCATTACGGGGGCGCGATTACGGGCTGGCGGAGTTACATTTAAAAAACGCGTTCAAGTAAAAATAAATAAGAAAAGCGGAATCAATTTGTGGCGCTCGTTGTTCAATCTGTGGGGCAGCGCCACACATTGGCCTATGTGTGGGAAACACTGCACGGCCATCACACATGTGCTCATTCGGAGCATTGTAAATAATTTATTGTTTCATTGTTGTAGCCAGTTCATTTATGTAGGCTAATAAATGAACCGTCAACAATGCGATCGGGATTTTTGAGGGGGGGGGGGGGGGGGAGCGATCAGGATTGTTATTGTTGTTGGATGTGTGGCGTGTGTGTAAGCAGGCAAAAGCATGTGTCACACGGTGAACCCAGCTCTGCTTCAACTTAAAAAAAAAAAAAAAAAATCGTTCATACTCCGCGTTCGTACCACTAGAGAACGCTCGCGTTTGAGAACCACTGCTATAGGCCTACTGCATAAGAATAATTTAGATCGATATTGCGCAACAATCAGGAGATGGGGACCCCCCCGAATATTGAAGGGTATTTCGCACACTGGTAGAATGTCACATGGCACAGTCTGGCTGGCTTGTAAAACTGAAACTTCTGACAGCCATTAAACACGGATGGCTTAAGCAGGCAGCCACTGGAACCCACTATAAAAAGAAGAAGCCCTCTAAAGTCTCTCTATTGCTACTCGAGGAGCGAAGAGGTAGTGATCCTGTCTGATAATAACGGTGACCTGACTGATACACACGCTTTGTGACTTTGTCACAACGGTTAAAGTTGGCCTCCATCTGCGGTTGAAGAGGTCTGAAATGATGAGTAATTATCCTCGATCGGGAGGTGATCCCGCGGCCCTCGCCAAAGCCAGGATCAATCCAAAGGGGGCCAAAGATGGTGTGACACCACCAACTCCACCACCACCACCACCAACACCACCGCCACCACCAACACCAGCAGCACCACACTTCTGTGCCCTCGATCCCCCTGCCTCCTCAGGTTTTGATTAGGGATCACAGCCGAGTGTCTGACTCTGTGTGCTCAGCAGTTGAAGAGGGGACGCGGAGAAAGAGGGGAGAGCGAGCCAAAGGGGGAGACAGGCAACGGGTGGAGAGAGGGAGAGAGAGAGGGAGCAAGAGAGAGAAGTGATTACGAGTTAAGTGGCCCTCCTCGTGACATTAGAAGCATTGGGGCTGACAGAGCAGTGCATGAGTGAGTATAAGTGCACGCACTCCACTGCTGTCCTTTAATTTGGCTTCAGTGTGGCACCATGGCCCTTATGCTAGAGCATCACCACTAAATGTCCTCCCACATACTTGTGGCACTGGTAAGAATTCCAACAGGGGAGACAAGATTTTCATGAGACATGTAGCTACTGTTCTGGTCTTTTAAATCTTTTCTTGCGCACACCAATGGCCGAAGTGACTTGACTGTTGGGTATCTTGCTCAAGGATGCCTACTAGTATGCTGCGGATGTTCGGCATCAAACCCAGTGCCTTTTAGTTGGGATTTGAACACCCTTGCCACTTTCTCTACAAGGGTGTTTCGTACATTTGCTACATGTTTGCTTCTTGATATGCCTGGCAGCAGCTGTATGCACACTAGAGGGGACAGGTTATTTCAACAGGAATCACTTCTTATAAACCCCCCCTCCCAGCCCCACATACTCTTTTTCATCTGACAATCTTGTCATATATTCTACGAAAAAAAGAAATGACTCTGCATCGCTTTTATACGCCCGTCCTCTCAATGTTGACAGACCAAGCCGTCCATTATCTCTTGCACCTTCACATTCTGCATCATTCATAGCAGATGCAACTGTAGGCACGGCACACAAAAAATAAAGAAACCCACAAAAATAACCTGAATAGTGTGATGTGATGCTACACGACCACAGCTAGTAAGGAGAATTAGGAAGCCCGAGGGAGAAGAGGATTTGAGATGCTTTGGCTAAAGCTAGGGATACCGCAATACATACACAGAAGCACCCACCCACGTATGCACACACACACACACACACACACATAAACCCAAGGTGCTGATGAGCGGTAAAGGGGCCCCTGATGACTGTACCGTGCCGGGTTTTCCCCTGGTGTTGTTTACCAGTGTTTGCCCGGGCTTCCTGTAGAGCGGTGCCTGGCCCAACAGGGGGGAAAGGGGTCTGGGTGGACCACCACAGCGGTGTAGGCTCCACCAACTGCTGCACAGAGATAAGAGAGAGCGAGGGAGAGAGAAAGAGGAAGGGTTCGAGAGTGCAGCCATAACGAGCCGTTATCGACAGTGGCTACTAGTAAATCACTCACGCAGGTTGATTTGAGAGGGCCTTTTATGATTATTAATCATTTGTTTCAATTATTGTTTTTCAATTGGTGTAGCCCAAAATAAAAAGACAAGCTGTTTTGAAGCTGTGAATGAGAATAGCACACACACACACACACACACACACACACACACACACACACACACACACACACACACACACATACATCCCTGCTAGAGGCCACGCACACTATAGAGGGATATAGTGTTCAATAGCAGTGGAGATAGTTTAGACAGGTAGTATTAGACAAGAAAGTCACCTGTGCTCTAAACTGTCAGCCTTGCCTATCCACTGTAAAGCATGAAAACCTCTAGCTGCTATCTGTGCTACGACGGTGTCTCTGATTGACAAAGCTAAACCCTTAATCCTGGCTTTGCCCCGTCTTGCGTTCCAAACCGAGGCTTGCAGAATGGAACTAGCCTTTTTTTTTTTTCTTACCACAAATGGAAAACGCTATCCGTCCGTAAACAAGCAGATTAGCTAATCTGACAGATATTTTTGTTGAACCCCCCCTTCAATGGAATGTATACATACAGTACTCTCACACACACACATACACACACACACACACACACACACACACACACACACACACACACACACACACACACACACACACACACACATGAATAAACACAAGGTTCACCTTTTTTTTTTACACTGCTTTTATGCGCCTTATTCCTGTGTGTGTTAATGTGTGTGTGGTTGGGTGGGGGGTCTTGTTTTCCAGACCTGGGGCCGTGTCTATCTAGGGAAGGGTTGTGGTCTGTGTATGTCAGCAGCAGAACATAAGGGAGGGGGGGGGGGGGGGCATGCGACCCACGGCCTGGGCTGAAACATGAGAGCCATAGACGGCCTGTCCCCAACTTCCTGTCTCTCCACTTCCTGTCTCCAGTCCACATCCACTATCAGCTGCTTAACCGCTCTGTGTTATTCCATTCGTCTCACTGGAAGTATCCAAGGAAAGCCTTGCCACAGATACAAGTTTGTGTCTGTTTTCTTTGTTTATGGGGGGGCTTAAATGTGGGGATCCTAACCTCTCCACCAAACTCCTCCTCTATCCTCCGTCCTCCATCCTTCTCTTGGACTCTGGGCTCCATGGCGATATGTCTGCATTAAGATGCCACAGGAGATTTCATGGCCTCTGGTTTAAATTACAGAAGTCAGTACACAGAAGTATGGTCAAAGGGGGCCAGGCTGAACAATACTCGCTGTAGGAGAAGAAGAATGAGAAACGGCCATCCTATAGGATGCTGAGGATGTAGCATGGGGAAAAGAACATTGCTGGAATTGGTTTCTGTTATTCAAAACATGCACATTTGCACACTCGCACATTTGTGCGCACAATCTCTCTCTGTCTCTCTCTGTATGTATATGTGTGTGTTCTGGTCTGGTCGGGTCCTGGGGAATGTTCCAGTAATCAACTACTGCACAGGCTGAGGTGATATTCCAAACTATTTACATGACCTCATAGTTAAGCCCCCCTCCCCCCCCCCAAAGCCACCTCGTGCCCCTGCCTCATTTCATCACCTCATTCAACACCCCCCCACCCCACCCCCCCCACCCTTCCTAATCTGACCTATGTCACGCACACACGCCTGCCATGGGCTCCCAGTGTGTGTGTACCGGTGCAGCTGCAGTGCCTGATATGTGTGTGTGTGTGTGTGTGTGTGTGTGTCTGTGTGCGTGTGAGTTCCCTGTGTGTTTTCTCAATAATAACAGACGTTGAAACGTTGAGAGGGAAAGTCTGTTTCGGATAAACCCTGTGCGAACACCGGACCATTCATCCCGGAAATCAATCTTCCTCATAATTCCTCTCATTTTTCTTCCTCCGTCTGTTATCTGCGGACCTGCCCGACTGACTTGTAGAAACAATTACCAGAGCGTAAACCAGCTCAGGGCGGCATACAGACTGAGTAAGAACACTGGCGTGTGTGTATATATTTTTTATTTTTCGTGTTTTTACTGAATTGGGGCAGGATGGTCTAGTCAGTGGTTTAGATGTTTGAATCCCGGAAAACAAAATATTTGGGGTTTCGAACCATGTTATACTTTCAGACATCCTTCAGAAAGCCTGCACCTTTCTATTCATTTTTAGATAACGTCTCTGACGTGATATAATGCATGTTTCTTTCATTGATTTCATTCAAACATACTGTCATGTTCAAATTTGGAACCAACCAAGTCCATTTTACTAAGATGCCCTAACCCCTAGCTGCTCCCATCTAAAATAAAATAAAACTGTGTACATGCCACTTAAATTTGTTTGCTAAATGATCAAATAGTAAATGAATGCAGTGATGCAGCGATGGATTCCTCCCATGCCCTACCCACCATCAAAACAAGGACAAGAAGTCGTGAGCCAGCGTGACGCGAGAGTCGCTACAGCCGATATTATCGGTACAGCTCTGACCATCATTGCCAATGTGATCAATGGCTCTCATTTGTCTCTCCCTTGTGTGTGTGTGTGTGTGTTTTTGTGTGCATGTGTGTAGTGAGTGAGTGTGTAGTCATCCCATCCGAGTCATCAAAGCTTATACTTTGCCCACTCTTCGAGGTCAACGGCAGCTTGTAGGACAGGGCTTCAATGATCCCAAAGTCAATCTGAAGCAGCAAAGAAAGAACCATCGCTGTATAAAACTATTAGCTCCACACACGTGCGCACACGCAAACACACACGCACACACATACACACTCAACGGTTCGGTCGCCCCAAAGGCGTGACCTCGTTTTTCCCCTTCACATTGGGCTTTGTTACTGGTCTGCAACTCAAGATGACTGTGTGTGTGTGTCAGCACTTCCTCGTGTGTGTGTGTGTATGTGTGTGTGTGGGTGTGGGTGTGTGTATTTTTATGTGTGTGTGTGTGTGTGTGTGTGTGCATTTTAATGTGTGTGTATGTGTGTGTGTGTGTGTGTGCCTGTGTGTGTATGTGTGTGTGTGTGTGTGTGTGTGCGTGTGTGTGTGTGTGTGTGTGTGCCTGTGTGTGTGTGTGTGAGCCCTGTGTGTGTGCCATATCTATGCGATCAGTCCCTCGAGACCCCCTGAGCAACGGCAGCCAGTGTTTCACTGGCGGGGGGGGGGTGGTGGCTGGTGGCTGGTGGGGTTCAGGGCGCAGAGCTCAACCGAGGCTCATTTAGACGGAGCCCAGACAGACGCCCCGCTGTGGAGGGGCTCTTTATGACTCTCAACATGTAAATCACACCGCCAGGGTTCTTACAGTCCAGCCCCGCAGTCCCTCAGAACCAACACCATGTTTGTAGGACCGTTTGTGTCGAGGCCGAGATTGGATAAACTTTGTAGAAGTTTCGGACGTGAAACTTGGTTGACGTGCTGCACGGATTGTTCGTAAGCTGGACGACCTCAAAGGGGACGGATTCATCTTTGGCCGTTTTTTGTTTACAGACGAATATGGAGATGAGGCGGTAATGACAAAGATAAGAAATGACTTGTAAAGGCGGGGATAAAGAAAAATCAAATAATGCTTTTTTTAATTAAGGACCTCCCGACAGTGAGAGCATCAGTTATTTGCTCTTTTCTTCCCGGACTGGGGCTTTTTAGGGCTTTCATGCCGTGACTTTGAAAGAGGTCTGAACTCCTCACAAGTAATGCCTCTGTTTCTACATGCACTGCACATACCTTGTGGTGCGCCAGTGTAATTACCCTCAAAACAACTCCTGCAAATGAAAGTCAAACAGCATTGGATATGTGCAAGAGGCTCCAGAACATCTACAAGAGTCATGTCCAAAAACACTCCTTTTCAGACTCGCAAGTGTTATTTTGTGTTTACTCTTTATACAACACATTCACGCTATCGCTACGACAACTGCTACTCTACTACAACTATTACCGACTGCGACATTCCTTGAGTTGAAATCAGTAGCACCGTTCCCTTGTCGGTTCCTTATTGTCCCTTGGGGGCTGTCATAGGCCTACAGGGTTTATACGCAGGCAGTGCATCTGAGATTTATGTGGAGTAAGAGGGGAGGAAAAATAAACCCGGTTCACTCACTCACACGCGTGGGCTTATTATTGTACACTTATAGCATCAAGTCTGGCGAAGCCAAAACATCAGCCTCACCAAAAGCACTACTAATAGTGATAATAAACTCAATCAGAATCCATTTTTTCCTTAGCTAAACATACAATAGGAACCATACTCCGGTCGCCTATGGCCCCGGCCACAAGTGAAGTCATCATTAGCATCATCATCATCGATCGAGAGAGAGAGAGAGAGAGAGAGAGAGAGAGAGAGAGAGAGAGAGATGACGGGTTTCTTCCTCCACCGGTCTCTGTACAATAATACCCGTGACCCCATACTGTATACCCAGCTGTAACGCAGTCGTGCCGCGGTGTGTAAGCCGATAGGCCGTAATGGCCGCGCTGCAGAGCTGCTGGGGCTTGTGGCAGCGGAAACCGATAATTCAATGGTGACACGGTGAACGCCAAAGGGGTTCCCGGTTGGGTTCTTTAGGGCTGACATGAGGTAAGCGGATACGTGGAAGGTAGAGAGCAGACAGAGAGGGAGGAGGAGGAGGAGGAGGAGGAGGAGGAGGTGGAGGAGGGGGTGAGTTAGCATGGGGCTGGTTGTTAGCAGAAGGGGGGCAAGGCTGGAGCGCGACCACGGCTAACCCTGTGTAAACGGCGGTAGCGGCTAAGTGCGAAACCGTCCCGGAAAAAAGCGCGCCCGTTTGCCCAGCGGAATCCTGTTCCACAAATGTTGCTTCACGCCTGGCGCTGGCACGGCAGCGCGCTACTAAGTAGAGACTGGCGGTCCTTGTTTTTACAAGACTGCTTGAACAAGCATTGAAGGTGGCCGCCTTGTTTTCCTTCATGCAATTTTCAACAAACCTATTTTGTTAGCTGCACCAAACACACGAGAAAGTCAGTAAGCAGCACCACACCAGGGAAATAATAGAGCCAAGAAGTGTGTGTGTGTGTACTTGTGCCTGTGTGTGTGTGTGTGTGTGTGTGTGTGTGTGTGTGTGTGTGTGTGTGTGTGTGAAATAGCAAGGAAGGAGACAGAGATACCACAGCTAGTCCTAAGCCGCATAGTGTTAAACCACCGCAGCTTAAACTGGCTGAGAGACACTGTGCGAGAGAGAATCAGAGAGACAGAGAGAGAAAGAGAGAGTGTGCCTGAGACACATTCAAGACACATTAACCCAGAGCTATTCTCAGGACTCTTTGTGTTTGTGTGTGTGTGTGTGTGTGTGTGTTTGTGTGAGGCGTGTTTCTTTGTTTCGTGAAAAAGAAGCCAAAGTCTGGCAAGAGACCCGTCCGCGATGTTCAAAGAACCAGTCTGTCATGAATATTGGACGTGGTTTGAGCTCCTACCGAACAGCCCCCCCCCCCCCCCCCACCCCCCCCCCTGTCAGCATTGGTGGAAAGTAAACGTGGGTGCGTGTGGGTAATCTGAAACCTATTATGTCGCCGCTCCGTGGAGCACCAGTCACCGGCAACAACCTGCTTTTGTTTTTTGAGGCTTTCCCCTTTTTCCATTTTTCCAAGCTGGCAGTTTATTTCCACGTTGGCTCCAATTCGAGAGGCGCGAGAGAAGAAGAACACATTTTGTGTTTCTGTTTTCTCCTGTTTTTTTTGCCCCCCCCTGCTATAGTTTGTTTTAATAGGAACCTGACAGAATGTGTAGTATCGTGTTGCAGGAATCTCGGAGGCCCACGTCAAACCCAGGGAACGTCATGCCGGTCAGTCTGTGGTGTCCACCCTGGTTACCTATTAGATAGGTTGGTGGGAGTGGGGGGGTGCGGGGGGTGAGGGGGGTGGGCGGGGGTTGTGTACCTGAAGCACTAGAGACCTTGAGTCTAATTGATTTGGTCAGCACAGCTTTGACACACACACACACACACACACACACACACACACACACACATACACATGCACATGCGTGCACCCACCCACACATGCACGCATGCATGCACACAAGCACGTGCACCCATACAGACGGACAGGCGGACGCACAGACACACACATACAGACACACACACATACACACACAGGCGCACACACACAGGAACCTAACTAGGGGTGAGGGAGAGGGCCATGTTGGATATGTCCGATTGTTGCCGGGGAAGTAGCTATCAAGCTTCTTCAGGTGGAAAATGGAGGCCTCTTTCCTATCCTGTCATGCTGAGCTTTCCTCTTTTTTTTTGATGTTTGTAAATGTCGCAATTTTCTTCTTTTGTTCCTCATAATACAAAAGGAGTACAAGTATCCTCCAGGTTTTCCGTATTACAGTGCCCACGTGATTAAATTTGTCCTTTGTGTGACAAAAGGTCTCTCGGGAGACACAAAAGCAACAAAGCCGACAGACATGTTTGATTCGATCACTGGCAAAACAGCAATAAGCCTAACCCCCTTTCCACCCCACTTAAACTCACTCATCTCACTTTGGGATGATGCGATTACAAGCTAAATCGGCACCGCGGCCCGCCATCTTGTTGTGATTAGACGTGCTTACATGGGCGGGAGGTGTTTACTGTGGAAACACTGCGGACCCCTCCTGCTCTCTAGTTAGCTACCGAAAGAAAGAGAGGACGGAGAGAGGGGGAAGAAAAAGTTGAGTGAGGCTGTGTTTTTCTTTCTTCCTGTGTAATCTCTAAATGAGAGAGAGAGAGAGAGAGTTTTCTCTAACTAGTACCACACTGTGTACTCCAGTGTGACCCCCCCGCGCCCACAAACACACATACACCTACACGCATGCACACACACAAACACACACACACACACACACACACACACACACACACACACATTCCCCTCCTATTCCCTTGAGCTGAGCTGTTTAAGACAGAATGAAAAACGTGGGAGCTTCTGGTGCTATGTGAGGGCGGCTAGTTTCCATACGTTAGCGGTCCTATAGGGAC
>NC_140292.1:6130095-6142595 GCF_964030765.1 Micromesistius poutassou | reverse complement strand
AGATTGTTTGCGACAGACGTTTTGTGAATGTCCACTTTCATTCCGACCTCATCTCGGTTTCGTTTCATTTCTCAATTTTTTTTCGTCCAACCTTGTTCAAACGCATTAGGGCCCGCGTCAGATCTCCGCCGTCCCCACGGCGACCGCCTCCACTTGGAGAGGGTTGACAAACGTTCGGGACGTTCGAGCCTAACACAATTATCCGGGAGTTCAGGTCCGAGGCCCGGGGCGTTCCGCCTGGTTTAGTGACCTTTGCAGCGCACTATTTTTTCACTTGAGGTTTTCTTCACATCTCAATCATGTCCCAAGCATACGCAAGGGAAAACCAACCCTAAAGCACCAACGTCTATGTGTGTGTGTGTGTGTGCGTGTGCGTGTGTGTGTGCGGGCCAAAAAAAAAGAAAAAAGGTACATTCTCAAAGTGATCTATTTTCTTTTCCCGTGTCCACGTAGGCCCAAAGTATCGGTTAGAGAGACATTAACTCTTGTCTCTACCTCTCTGCCCTGTTTCAAACTAAACACACGCTAACTGACAGAGCATGCAATTTCCTGTAGATGAATAGCAGTCCTGTATGATGAGGGGAGCTAAATGCATCCAGTCAGTCTCCCCCAGGAGCACCGCTCTGTGTTTAGGTGACTGCTGCCGGGGGAGGGATGAGGATGTGGTGGTGCTGGTGGTGATGGGGCTGGTGGGGGTGGTGGGGAAGGGTAGGGCTGCCTTGGGTTCCTGCTGACTGCTCCTTGGTCTCTGGTGCCACGTGGCCATGGGCACCAGAGACAGTTTGTTTGTTTGTTTGTTTGTTTGTCTGTGTTGTTTTGTTGTTTTTTCCTGGCTTGTGGGCTTTTTTTCTGTCCCGGTCAACTGCTGAACCTTGATACGAACCGCTGAGCTATACTCTGGGCTCTGGAATCTGTGTGTGTGTGTGTGTGTGTGTGTGTGAGTCTGTGTTTGTGTGTGTGTCTGAATGTCTGTTTGTCTCTCTGTTTTTAAAATGTTGAGACCATCTCTCCATCTATCTAACGATCTATCGATCGATCTATCTATCTATCTATCTATCTATCTATCTATCTATCTATCTATCTATCTATCTATCTATCTATCTATCTATCTATCTGTTCTGTCTCTCAATCTATTCATCTATCAATCAGATATCCGTTATTTTTGTTATATAACTAACAACTAACTAACTAACTAAACAAGCCGATTAGAACGATCAGAACTCAGATCAGGATGTATTTTGAAAAATATGAAATGTCTATACATGTAGACTATAGGCCTATTGTTCAGTGGTTGAGCGAAATTGGGGGTCTCAAATTTCTGTGAAAAATGAGACCCAAATCATCCGGGCGTGTGATGAAACGACAGCGCTCTTTTAACCAATTTAAACGTAAGATGATTGTGTCTTGATGGAGAGCTGTGGAATTACGCAGAGAAGGTGATCTATATTTAGCCCCTGAGTGATTCCTGACAGACCAGCTGTCTGACTCATCACATCCACAGCAAGGACCCCAGAGTCTCAGGTCCATCGCACAAATATGAGGCCTTTATGACGTGTGTCTTGTGCCAGCAGATCTGAAATCCTACCACAGCAGTGCTGAGGATCAGAATCAGGTGTTTTTATGAATTGGACTGCTAATAGATGGGTGATTATGTTCATACTCCAGACCGGAAGATATATCCCTCACATATACCCTTTGTGGGGGATAGAAAACCTCAGAGCCCATAGATGTCAATGCAATTTGACCTGTGTTTGTGGGGGCGTGATTCTTTCCCCCAAACGGGGGCACAGCCTTTTTGCTTGATGATGCGATGCCGGTCCGGTCGGTTTGTTTGTGATTGGTTGAACTTCTATCTTGGGTATCATGGAAGCTACGTCTCATGTATCTCATGTTGTGTTTTTTTAATGAGATGGTATGTGTCAAGGGTTTTATCCTGGTTTTCTAAAAAATAAAACTTTTAAGTGCATGGGAGAGGGATAGATAAATTGGTTGTGTGGCTAGCCATGGTGCTCCCACATTGCAGTAGCTCATCCGACTCCAACCTTTCCATAGTTTCTTCCAACCTCAGTACTGCTACACTTTGCGGATTAATGCTGTGGGCATTACCCCACAGCCAATAAAAACATCTAATCCTCATTCAACATGTGTGTATATTTCTGGTGAACTACAGAACAGCAACGATGAAAGAGAAAGGGACGTGTGTGTGTGTGTGTGTGGACCTGATAGACAGAATCTTATGCACTGGCCCAGGGAGTTATCTGGAAAGCAAGCAACATTCAGGGGGTCCTTTGAGGTGCGGCCAGCTGCAATACCCCCTCCTCCCTGCCTGCCTACTTGCCTTACTCTCCACGCTTTTCAAAACACACTTTTCCACCGGTCAAACACCCCTCCGCCCCCTACACATACACACACACACACACACACACACACACACGCACACACACACACACACACACACACACACACACACACACACACACACACACATACACATACACGCACACACATACGCACACCACCCAACCCCTATTCCCACCCCCTGACCGACTACTTTGATAGTCCCGGACTGTTTAGTGCTGCATGTCCTGGGGATGGGTGTGTGTGTGTGTGTGTGTGTGTGGGGGGGGGGGGGGGGGGGTGGGCTAACCGAAACTCACATCACCTTCAAATGAGAGTGAGGGAAATATTTAACACACATCTGTGGTCGCTCCGAGCGTCTGTGGTGGAGGGGGAGGGGGGGGTGGGTGGGAGGGCGGTTTGGGGGGAGCACCAGTTGAGGTGTATTTTCTGATAGATCGGACAGCGGGTAGAGGGGGTGCTGGTGGTGGGGGTGGTGTGGGACCGCCGTCTTTGGCAGGCGCTGTGTTTGCATTTATAAATGATGTTTGCATGGATATATGAAAACCAGCCGCACCTCACCACCCCCCCCCCCCCCCCCCCCCACCGCCACACCCAGAGGCCAGAGAGGGAGAGAGAGGAGAGAGAGAGAGAGAGCCGGGGACGGGAGATGAAAGCGGTTATCGGGCAGGCAAACGTCGCAGGAGAACCCCAGGAGGGCGTTTGGCAGGGGGGGGGGGACGGTGTGGAGTCAGCGTCTTTACATACAAATCAAATCGCGCGACAAATCAGACATTGACTGAGGCGCTATAGTCGGATGAACCAGGGCTGGCCGTATCCGCCATAGGAGGCCCCGCGCTCTGGAAGAATGTGTTGTGTTGAATGGAGTAAAAATGTTTTCTCTGCCGTGTGTGTGTGTGTGTGCGTGCACCGCGCTGTGCGCGAGTGTGTGTGTGTGTGTGTTTGTGTACCTCCGTGATGCGGGAGACTCGTTGTATAAATCTTTCTCATCTCCCGTGCTCTTTTTAAGATTGATGTTGAAGAATAGGCCCTCAGCATCTGTTCCGCTCTCCCCCTCTTTCTCCCTCTCTCTCTCTCTCACTCTCTCACTCCATCAAATATTTTTTTTCCGTCACCCTTGCCTTCACACATTTGCCTCTTTTCAAACCGGCGTTCTCGCCGCTTTCTCAGCGCTGGCGTTTGCTTATTCCAAGACTGATACACACGGGGCGAGAGAGCAGTGTAATAAATAGAGGGCACGACTCTGTCTCTTGGCAGAGAAGAGGCGGGTTTGGGAATATGATCAAAAGTGCTGTTGGTGTGGGCCCAGGTAGCAGGGAAACAGCTTTGACATTGCCAATGATCCTTAGCTCACCGTGTTTCTCAACTGATTTCTGGTTAGTCATTAGAGAGATGGCCAGCTGTGGTGCAGATGTCACCTGTGTGTGTGTGTGTGTGTGTGTCTGTGTGTGTGTGTATGTGTGTGTGTGTGTGTGTGTGTGTCTGTGTGTCTGTGTGTGTGTGTGCCTGAGAGAATGAGAGAAAGAGGCAAAAAGACACAGATAGAGAGAGCCATGTGTCTGCTGTATGGCCACGGCTGACCTGATGATATTATCCATCTTTGGTTGATTATGAACGTGGGCTCCTGGGTGACTGCAGCTGCCTGCATGTCGCTCCTGTTGTTTCGTCGAGGTTCATATGATTCATCAGATTCCACATCAGCCTCTCGCGTTCATTTCACACTCTCTCTCGCTCCACTTCCATTCGACATGGTGGTCTAGTGATACGAACCGTGGCTGTTTATCAGTTCGGTAACACCCTTTGCGAACATCGCTATGATGTTCATGCGTCTGTCAGACCGCCGGCAGACTGCTCGTCTCTGAGAAAGGAACGTACGAGCAGTGGAGAGCGTCCACATTACAAGCTGTGTCGCTGGCAGCCCTGATCACCACCAACACCCCCGATGGTGTGTATCCTGCACCCCTCTGTTTCACTGGCGTTCCCCTTCCTTCCCCCCGCCCCCCCCCCCCCCTCCCCCCTATCCAACACAAACACACACACACCCACACACACACACACTCACTCACACACGTTTACTCTGCTCCCAATCTCCAAACCCCCGTGTGTTGGCTCGCTCTGGCTTTTCTGGCACTGCTATCAATCCCCTCCCCTCCTCCTCTCATCCTCTCCTCCACCCCTCACTTCTCTTCTCCTCTTTACTCTTCTACTCTCTTCTCCTCGCTTCTCCTCTTCTCTTCTCTCCTCCCCTTCTGCCACTTTCCTCTCCTCTCCTCTCCTCTCCTCTCCTCTCCTCTCCTCTCCCATCCTCTCCTCTCCTCTACTCTCTTATCCTCTTGTCTTCTCTCCTGTTCTCTCCTGTTCTCCCCTCTTCTCTCCTAAGTCTCCTCTCTCTCACTTTGCCTCCACCCCCACCACCACCGCTAGCTTGGCTGGGGGTGCTTGGTTTGCCCTGCAGGGCGGGTGGGATGGTGGGAGGTAGAAAGGGGGGTTAGCAAAATCACCTCCGGGGCAGCTGGTCTGACGGATGGTTCCCCCATTCACCAGACCCAGGGAGGGGTCTGGAACGAAAGGAGGGGGGGGGGGGGGGGGGGGGAAGCGGAGAAGGGGGCGAGGGGTTGGGTATCATGGGTGTGGTTGTTGACTTTATTGGAATAGTTATTAAATAGGCCATGATGACAGGGCCGGGCGGAGGAATGCTTTCAGCCGGCCCTGCAGGAGGTGCTCCATGGAAACCCTCACAGAGAGGCACGGCCACAGGGGCGACAAGGGGGGGGGGGGAGAATGGGAGAGAGAGAAAGGCACGGGACGGGGCAAAGCAAGCTGCAATTAAGGAAGTCCAGGAAAAGAGCTGGAACAAAGGAAGATATATTTACCCAACTTAATTACACTTTGGATGGAAAGTAAACTTTACATGAAAGAAAAAAAGGAATTTCACTTGGATTGTGGGTGCAGCGCATGGGAAGTATGTTTGGTACGGACGGAGAGGGAGCTCAGGGTCCTGTTGTCTCCTCCAGGACAGACCAGGACAGACCAGGACAGATGACTGGCCCTGGGCGAGGGCCCCGGGCCCTGGGCGAGGGCCCCGGGCCCTGGGGTGGTCGGGGCTGGTGGCTGAATAAGAGAGGTCCCCTCCCGTGATTGGTCCATTATAAAAGACACACACACACACACACACACACACACACACACACACACACACACACACACACACACACACACACACACGGTCCATTGAGGAGCCCAGCAGGAGATGGAAGGGGCTGCCACTGGGCCATTGGGCTGAAGGCCATGGGGGGGGGGGTGTGTGTGTGGAGGTTTGCTCCCCCCTGCCTCCTATCCCACCAACAGCCAACTGTTGGCATGGGAAAATCCAGCCCTACCCCCCCCCCCCCCCCGCCCCCCCCCCCCCCCAAACACACGTACACACAGCACACCAAAAAGCACATTCCCCCTCCTACGTAAGTTTGTATTTGTGTGTGTGTTTGTCTGTGTGCGGGTTTGTGTGTGTCCGGATGTGGGTGTGTGTGTGCATTTGTATTGTATCTGAGGCCTGTCTACGGTGGGCGTGTGTTTCTGACTGGACTTGACCCCCATCCTGTCCCACACAGCTGTTGAACTCGGTAGGAAGAAGCCCATTGGTTCAGAAGGACATGCATAAATAATAATAAATAATAAATAAATAGAGATGTCAGCAAATGGGGGAAAGCTTTTGTAGGGGGAAAGTAAGGGGCTAAATGAATGATTCACTGACGCGCTTCTGGCCTGAGTCAGAGTGTCTGGACGCTGAGGACAATACATGAGAGAGTGTTTTATTTCATGAGATTTATTAGCCCATTCATCACCCTCGGCTTTGCACACCGGTACTGGGTTACTTATGGTCTAAATGACTATGCATGTTAGCTTCAGAGGCTAGCGTTCACACACTGTGTGTGTGTGTGTGTGTGTGTGTGTGTGTGTGTGGACCCATAGCTCTCCTAGTTTTCATGATTTTCTATAGTGTTTTATCTATTTTTGTCTGTGATAACTTGGAAGCACAGTACCATGCACAATTTTGAAAGGAATATAGTGTATTTTGTTCATTTTCACAGTGCAAACAATCATGTAATTAGCATTTACATTTAAAGGTATATCACCTTTAATGACCTTTAGGAAAAATCATTTGATTATTTTGATGGTTAATGAGTTTGAGGTATTTTCTTATTTTTTCGTGTTTGTTGAGAAAATACCATAATTGCCCTTAAAACATTTATGCTGTCTACAATGCAAACATGCCTGGCAGACACAGCCAACCAAGTGCCAAAGATCAATACTGTTTTGAACTAATAATGGGTTATAATAATGTTACTGTTCTCAAAAATATCAGTGTATTGAACGTTGTAAGTGAACCATTAGAGTATAGACTCAGACATTGAAAGCAGAACAACTGGTTTTTTCTTTTTTTCTTTTTAGCTGAATACTTTGTGTCACACTCATTGTGGCATGTCACAGATTACATTGATCAGATATACATAATCCCTCTCCCTTGACTGTTTGATCCACGATGGATTTATCCAACTTGCCCCCAAGTAGAAAACAGATTTTTCACATAATTGTCATCGTTTTGAATGGAGATAACATTAATGTCTTCACTGACAAATGAATATGACTTTGAGATGTGAATTTGAGATGGATTAGACGCTTATCTTATGAGCTGCTTCATCCTTAATCTTACAACAAATACCATTTAAACATGCATATCTTGTCATAAAGAACAAATAATTAATAACACACAAATTTGTGCAGTGCTTTGAAAGATTGGGCAATGAGTCACATTTTGGAAACTCACTACTGAGAAATTAACATTGCCTCTGGGACAAAACATAAACAACATTTTCTTAATAAACTCCTCTGTGCTGGGTACAATTTTAAGTAGTTTCCTCATATTTTAATAACAATCCAATTATTGCCTTTTTAGTTCAGAGACAAACACATGGACTAGTAATCATTCAATTGTTCCAGCAATACGATTAGCCTAAATACCACCAATCTAAAAAGTTTGGCCTAGAGTATTTTCGGCTTTGTTTGTTATTTGGTATTTAATAAGACGTTTTTCATTGAAATGGAATACGTTATGGTTGATTGTGTATGAATAGAAAGGCTTTCACAGACATCATTTTGCAGTTAATTTCAATTATTAGAACTTTCATTGACAGACAAACCAACAAGCTGATTAGGAGGCATCATAAGTACCAGCAAAAACAAACAAACAAACAAAGAACATTATTCCTAATACACCAAAAGTACTTTTCTCATTAATTTCCGTTCTCATTCAAAAACCTTCATCTGTCTATCTACGTGAAGTCCAACACTATCTAACTACACTCTGGCCTAACACAGCTCTGTGTTGTGATTGGTTGGCTGGATGGTGGCTACTTTCTAAATCAGACACAGCTGCAAACCAATGATACCAACGAAAAGGAGCCTTGCGCCGTAACCCTGCCCGACAACACACAGGGCAGGTCTCCCCTTTACCGCTTTCACTTCACTAATCATTCATGTCTCTGTGCATGCGCGCGTGTGTGTTCGAGTGTGTTTGTGTGTGCGTCTGAGAGGGACGATGGGAGGGAGATAGAGGGAGGGAGAGAAGACTGTGTGTTCTGTGTGTGTGTGCATCTGTTATGCGAGTGTGTACGTTGGACTGCTGCTGCTCAATGCTCGGCTCACTCCATCACTACGAATGGCTTTCAATGTGTTTGGACGTCTGTTGAGGAAGAGAAATGACTGCGTGTGTGTGTCTATGTGTTCCATGGATTAGCTATGTTAAGGTCAATGTCAGCGGACGCGTCAACACCACAGAGTTGTGTTTGTGTGTGCATGTGTGTGTGTGCGTGTGTGTGTGCGTGTGTGTGTGTGTGTGTGGGTGTGTAGGTGTGTGTACAGATATATAAAGTGTGAATGTGCTACAGTATGTATCTATCTATACTCGTCTAGCCGTGCTACTGGTTACACACACACGTGTCGTATCATCCATGTATGTCTATGTGTGTGGTGTGTGTCTGTGTGTGTCTGTGTGTATGCAAATTGTGCATACGTGTGGTTGTATGTGTGTGTGTGTGTGTGTGTGTGTGTGTGTGTGTGTGTGTGTGTGCCAGAACAAGTTAACCCCGCTCTTGCTTGGCAACCGTAACCAGGTCGTGCGGGCACAGCTTTCGTGGGCTGATGCCGTTAATGTTTTATACACGGGGCGCGTACGCCCGTTGTCTTAACCTCGACTTGACCTCGCCTTCGTCAGTCTCTCTGGGTTTCCTGGCTTCTGCGCCGCACTTTCCCGCCACACTTTGACTTGCACACACACACACACACACACACACACACACACACACACACACACGGACACACACCTAACAACACACACGCACACACCTGCACACACACACACACACACACACACACACACACACACACACACACACACACACACACCTCCACACAAACACAAGCGTCTTTGTCATGGATGTAGTCATGGGAAACGGAAGGTTGTAAAAACATCGTGACTGCGTGCCACCATTGTCTTTGGCTATGCACTGTGCTGTGTTTCAAGGTGTGAGGCTGAGAAGGGCTGGGATTGTACTCGCTATACTTCAAATATACATGTGTGTGTGTGTGTACTCTGGGCAGAGAAAGAACAACAGAAAGAAGATGTTGTGTGGGCAGATTTTTAAAATTATCTTCTGTTAAAAGGGGGAGGGGGGTAAGTCAACACACCGCATGGTGCCATCGCTTCTCCTATGTGCATATCTTAGAATGACAGATAATGACAAGGGACAGAGAGGCGCACGCAGTGGCTGTTGCTAATGTAGTGGGGAGGGGATTAAAAGGCTGTGTGTGTGTGTGTGTGTGTGTGTGTGTGTGTGTGTATGCGTGCATTCGTGTCTATGTGTGTGTGTGTGTGTGTGTGTATGCGCGTATGTGTGTCTTCTAAACAGAGAAACACACGTCAATGTTTGGCCTCTGGTTCCTTATTCTCTCTTCCAAGGGACCAGCCTCACGTCGTACTGGATCAGAGTGGAGGGGTAGGGAGACGGAGGGGGGGGAGACGGAGGACTGAAGAGATTGCATTTGACATTCAGCACCACCACCCTCCTTCTCCTCCTCCTTCTCCTCCTCCCCCTCCACCCGCTGCTCCTGCCCCTGCCCTAGTCATCCATTTAACCCTGCCACTGAGGCTGGTGCAATATTAATGTCCTTAAACGCAGATGAGGTGTAAGAGTGTCTGAGAGACCCCTGTGGGGAGGGGGCAGCTGTGTGAACACACCGCCCGGGTTATGTACACACACACACACGCGCACGCATAAACACACACATGCACATGCACGAGCATGCACTTACACACACATGCACAGGCATGCACTCACACAGACGTGCCGCACAGGCTCTCACACGCGCACACGTGCACAAAAGTATACACACTGTAGTCAATGCACATGCGCACAAATTTTAACATTTGCAGACAAGAAGACGTCAACGTAACACGCATACATTACAGTATCTCATCTCTATGCCATACATAGAGTATCGGATTCATTATGGGCAATATTAATTTATTAATTCATCAACATACTTTCCAACACTTGTATATAGCACTTCATAACAGGGAACACAATAGTGTTTGAACATTTAAGGAATGGATTCATGTGTATGGTATTTGTTTGGATTAAGCTAATTGCAAGAGACTCGCAATTACATACTTGGAACACTAAAATGCAAACCTCTTTTCTTTCTTGTTCTGTCTCAGCACTACGACATCTATGTATGACACCTACACCGACATTGTGTGCGGATAAAAAAAATACCATTAACAATAGAGTAGCCTACCAAACATGCAGCAAATAATTGAAGAGCCTTGGAGCAGTACCGGGGCTTTTAGTTTTTGTTTAATGACGGCAATGCCTTTAACCAATTACGCTCTTTTTATTCACAGCCTTTTTTAACCCACTTACCCACACTCACACACTCATGCATACTTACTCCCGATATTGTAAATACTGTAGAATCTTGCCATACAGTTGTATGTCCCCATATATAATACATTGAATTAGATATTTCCATACATCATCCACCGACACACCCTATGCATCACGGCATCCGCACACATGGGTGCCTCGGCAGGCGAGTGCGATGACGTATAGATAGACTCTCTCTATATAATATATGATCCGTTCAGCTCTGCTGGAGTGTGTTTAAGCAGCCTCCCGCTCTGTGAAATTGCATTAGTGCTTAGAGGAGAGACTTTTGAGGATCCAGGTGTGTTTATGGTTGAAATCCTAAACTCCTTTGAACGTCGGCATTCCCTCCACCCCTTCCTATACGTGTGGTGTCTTCCTCATCGTGGAATGCTGATCCCGGAGAAAGGAGGGGTCGGCGGGGGAGGGGAGGAGGGGTGGAGGAGGAGGCAGGTGAGAGGTGAGAGGTCACGCTAAGGAAATCGATTTAGCCCCCGCGTTGCCGACATAATGAATGCGGCAGCGTGTCGGTGATAGTTGTGTTGCAACAGAGAGACAGAGGGAGACGGAGCGTATAGAGAGACAGAGGGAGATGGAGAGTACACAGAGATAGCGGGAGAGAGGGGGAGAGAATGGAGAGACAAAGGCAGAGATAGACAGTATAAAAAGGGATAGAGGGGGAGAAAGTATACAGAGACAGCGGGAGAGAGAGGGAGAGCATGGAGAGACAAAGGCAGAGATAGACAGTATAAAAAGGGATAGAGGGGGAGAGAGTATAGAGAGACAAAGATAGAGAGAGTATAGAGAGACAAAGGGACAGAGAGTTAGAGCAAGAGCGAATATGTAGAGACACGGAGAGGGAGAAATCAAGCGGGAGAGAAAGAGAGAGTAAGAGCAAGAGAGAGAGAGAGAGAGAGACACACACTCAGCAAGGCACAGTGAGTGAATAGCGGGTGCAGTTGCGTGACCCGGTGCATGTTGCAGAAGTGAAACACTGGGCCACGGTGTTTCACTGATTACATGACCTCTTGGAACAACAGCGACCTCACGGACCACACAACCTGCCCTCTTGACCCCCCCCCCCCCCCACCCCCGCACCCCACGCTGTTTTCGCTGCTCAAACTTCAAAACCAGAAGTGTCGGCGGGTTAAGAGAGTACTAGATACATAAACCAAGGCGGCCGGGACACAACCCCTCTCTGCCCTTTGTAATCCCGACCGTGACCCTGCGCTTGTTACCAACCCATTATCTTCATCCATTATCGTCATTCAGCTGAAGTGATTTGAGTTGCGAATTTCCCTGTCCGAGGCAGGGAAGTTATTTTTTTATGCCACCTAAAGTCCTTAAAGCTAGGGGGTAGGCACTTTGGAGAAACCGGCCAGAGTGAGCTAGATTTAGAAGGTATTCATCTGAAAAAAATCCAACCCCTCTCTAAAGGGCTCTGGTCCGCTCTGTCTACCTAGTCCAGTGAGTTGTGAGCTTGGACTCATTAGTCTCATCACTGGACTGGGTAGACAGAGAGGCAGGTAGACAGACAGGTAGGCCGAAGCCTGTCCCAACCACTTAATTTGGGCTGAATGTTTGGACTGGCTTATTAAAGGCCAGCGTCAGCTACAGATCCATATTTTTTACCATTTGCATTTGATTTATTGATTGCCATATTCAACAAATATGACAAAAAATGCCCCTAAAATAAATTGCCTGCCCTAGCTTTAACCAAGTAGGACCTTGGGGGATCACTAGGCTGTCACCACTTCCCCTGCCCTTTTTCCCCCCGTTCAGGCTGATGTAGACAAAAAAGAGCATTCTGGGGCCACCGGTGAGTTTAAAAGGTTTGAACTTGTGACACTCTCAGCCAGTGTGTGCATGTCTGTGTGTGTGTGTGTGTGTGTGTGTCTGTGTGCATGTCTGTGTGTGTGTTTGTGTGACTGCGTGCGTGTGTGTGTGTGTGTGTGTGTGTTGTGTCTGTGTGTGTGTTGCGTGCGTGTGTGTGTGTGTGTGCATGTGCGTGTGTGTCTGTGGGTCTATGCGTGGGCGTGTGTGTGTGTGTTTTGCCAAACTGGGACAGTGTAAGGAACTCTTTGTCTTATTCTACCAGCGCAAGTCTTGTAATGGGAGGGTTGTAATGTACATGACATCAGCATGGCTTTAGCACTGCTC
>NC_140292.1:6113091-6129895 GCF_964030765.1 Micromesistius poutassou | reverse complement strand
TGTGTTTTTTGGGGAAAGAGGGGGAGGGGTGGAGATGGGGAGGGGGGAGGGGGGAGGGGAGTATGTGGAGAGGAACAGGACTCGGGAGAGAGTCGAATAGTAGTTAAAACATTTTTTTGTGTTTGGCCTCGCTGCCAGACTGGTGTGTGTACATGCACATATACAAACATACATGTACGCTCACACACACACACACACACACACACACAGTCACACACACACACACGCACGGATGCATGCACTGACGCACATACACACAAATGCACACACACACACACACACACACACACACACACACACACACACACACACACACACACACACACACCCATGCATGCAGACACACAGGTGGTGCCTCTCAAACAAAGGTCTTTCTAATCAAGACAGCTCTCATGTTTCTCATGTCTTCAAAGATCACTCGGCTCCCCGTTGTGTTTGTGTGTGTGTCTGTCCGTGTGTGTGCGTGTGTTTGGAGAGATATTCGACTATTTAAATCCAACAGACTTTGTATATTTTTGTCTCGTATTCTCACAGAGGGGGTTTTGATTTCCAAGCAGCTGTGTATCTCTCGGGGGCGGGAGGTAATGCCGCCGGGCCCTCGTGTGTTTTTATTTACGCTAGGCTTCTGCTTCTTCGTAGGGAGGGATTGGAACAAAAGGTAGATAAGGTGAACTTAGGTAGTGGGGATTCGACCAGGCTCAAGCCGTCCATCCGTTGCGTGCCGTGAGAATGGATCAACCACACCCTTCATGAGGTCATACGTAGGAAAAGTTCAAGTCAGGAGTCATCATCATTATGGGGACGGCTGGCAGACTCCTGCATTTGTTTATTAATGTGTTGTTTGTTTTTCGGGTGGATGGGCAGGAGTGGGGAGGGGGGTTGTTTGTTAGTTTGTTGATCCGAACGCAGCACAGTCTAACGATACACGCTGATCACCACATCACAAGCATAACGGCCGGTAAAGTCTCCATCACGCTCCATTAACGCCAGCACATCCTCATAATCACATCCATTTTTCAGGGGCTTTATTTAATAAAGCAGAGACGGCCCTACGGTGCCTACTTTAGATTTTATCTTTGGCTATCTAAAGTAAAAAAAAAAAAATACTCTAGTCACTAGCCACACACACACCCACACCAGGAAAAAATACTTATCTCTTGTTTCAAATTTGCTATTTGCAGGACAATCACCCACGTTAATATTAAATCTGGTCTTAAAGCATCTCCCAGGACCAAGAAACAGACCGGAGGACCAAATATGGATATAAGGAAGGGGGAGATGGGGGAAACACGATCCCGGAGCATTCTGAGAAACCACAGCCAGTTAACGTTGGGACTATTGATGCTGCCGTGCAGCACAGAGTCAGGGTTGAAGATGTAAATAACTCATTAAGGATGGAGAAGCCGACTCGTACTGGATGTCAGGACAGCAGGGGGGATCTGAGAGAGGGAGAGAGAGAGAGAGAGAGAGAGAGAGAGAGAGAGAGAGAGAGAGAGAGAGAGAGAGAGAGAGAGGGGAGGGGGGGGGGGGAGAGAGGGGGGGAGAGAGACAGAGAGAGATGAGATTGGATGATGTTTACACACGGCTGCTCTCTCTCTCTCTCTCTCTTCTCTCTCTCTCTCTCTCTCTCTCTCCATGGTCTTATCATTATCTCCTCGTAACCCTCCGCTTTCATCCTCCCATCAGCAAGCAGAGGCTTCACGGGTGGATGTGTGGGTGGGGTTAACATTGTGTTCTACTATTCCATCACAATACCTGCTCAGCTCTTTTCTTTTTCCTTTTTGTTATTTGGTCTGAACTTCCTTTCAACTCCCCCAGCAAAGTTCAGACGCTTTAAATTATCTTCCTCATCCTTTGTCTTCATCTCGCTCTCACTCGCATTCGTGCTCTCATGCTCTCTCTCTCTCGCTCTCTCTCTCTCTCTCTCTCTCTCTCTCTCTCTCTCTCTCTCTCTCTCTCTCTCTCTCCCAGGCTTCTTTATAGTGTCTCTCACTCTGTAGACAATTTCCCCACCCAAGCTTCATGGCAATCTCATGTATCTAGTTTCACATTCAGCATTATTTTTCTTTAATGTATCATCATATTAGTCATTATGTTTATGGAGTCATCTGTGCTCAACGAGTTACACCTCTCGCTCTCCCTCTTTCTATCTCACTCTATTTTTCTCAACTGAAGAGAAAGAGAGACACTCCATCAGAGTCTATCAGATTCAGTGTTTAGGGATGGATTTCAAAGTGCTTCAGTAAGTTTAGGTACTAACTTTAATATGGTTAAGGGGATCCCTTTGCATGTGGGAAGCGGTAGAAAATAACAGAGTGTGACGGTTCACCTCAAGTTAAGTCGATGGTTAAGTTTAAGGCAAATGACTGGTGTTTTTAAAGTGCAGGTGCCATTCTTTTGAACCGCATAGTGTTTGAATTCAGGCTTCGCCACCACTTTAAGGTCAGGCAGAGGAGAAAAACACAGCGATGACCACTCCCTCGCCTCCCGCCACGCTCTGCCTCTCTAGATATATGGGAAAGCTTGTAAATACTCATGTTTCGCGAGAGAGATTCCCAATTCCGCGCGCGCAACGAGACAATATGAGTTACGTGACGCATTAACGAGAAAGGTGAGGCCTGCCGATCCATTTTTACTTCCGCCGCAAATCAATGATTACGGCCTCTTCACCGCGGGAAACAGTTGCCATCGGTGCGCTATTGATTAGGGGCAATAGTTCATGCATCCTAATGAGTGGAGTGATCCATACGGAAGAGCTGTAAAATGTGGACACGTCCCATGATTATGTCAATAGTGATCTTTCTGCTCGCGAGGAATCACCGGAAATATTGTCTTGTGGATTCCTGGTCAAATCGTTGTGGGCTCATCTCTTGTATCAATTCCCTGTGTTCAAATTAGCTTAACAAAACTGGTCATGTGAGAATTAAAGCATGCAATGATGTCCATGTTTTTAATAAACCGGCATTGTTGTTATTTGTATCATCGTAAGAGTTAGAGGTATGCTTTGAATCGTCTGCTGAACCTCTGCTTTTCATTCACAAGTTCAGTGCTGACGTCTGAGCTTCTTTTTTTCTCAGGGATTTCACCATTTTTTTCTTTCCGTTTCAGTTTCTCTTGCTCTCACACACCAGGGATGAATGACCTTAAAGGCACTGGAGCCCTTTTAGCTAAACCACACAAATTAATTTATTTAAACAATGTGGGCTGGAGAGGAAGGCAAAGGCTTTCAGAAAGCCTTTTATAAAACAAGTCATTACCCAGGGACTAGGAGAGGACCGGGGAACCAATCAGGGACCTGGAAAGGAGGAGGAACAGATGGGGGGGGGGGCACTTTATTGATGGACTGAAACGTGAGTCTTTTGTCATTGTGTGTGTGCGCATCTCTGCATGTGTGCATTTGTGTGCTTGTGTGTGTGTGTTTGTGTGTGTGTGTAAGTGTGTGTGTGTTTGTGTGTATGTGTGTGGGTATGTGTGGGTGGGGGATCGCAGGGGCATAGAGCACACAGTCAAGTCAGACCGAGTATGAGGATCCTTCCAGAAGTATCCTTTACTCAAATAACTTGACCCCTGACCCCCTGTACGCTAATCCCTAGCACAGAGATCACAAACTCAGATTTGAGAGTCAGGGTAAACATACAGTGATTGACAGGAGCACAAAGGATATAGAGTACCTACTACAGAGAGACTCCATTTTGTCAACATCAACCCCCTTTCAAGGAACCCCTTTAAATCGAAACACTATTGTGATGCAGTTTCCTCGCGCTACACAACTAAACGCTACGACTTGAAGTCGCACACACAACATCATTACGCGACTCGTATACTACAACGTGCCTTCCCCTCTCTCTTTCTCCGTTAGCGCCAGCCATTCCTTACCCGGGGCCGTTAACGTCTGTGTAATGTGCGATTGTGGCTCGGCTCTTCTTAATGCCGCGGTGCCGCCGTGCTCATTAGAGCGCTGTCGTTGTGTTGTCATAGTGTGTACTAACGAGCTCTCTGCTTTTCATACACACTCTTATCTGCTGCAACAAA
Source organism: Micromesistius poutassou (assembly GCF_964030765.1). Lineage (NCBI taxonomy): Eukaryota > Metazoa > Chordata > Actinopteri > Gadiformes > Gadidae > Micromesistius > Micromesistius poutassou. The sequence continues at coordinate 6,125,863 of NC_140292.1, read as the reverse complement.
CACCAAACACACGCACACGCACACATGAATTCATATTAGTCTTCATGATGATTGGTTCTTCTTCCTCTCCTTCTCGGTCTGGTTTTGCTTTTTGCCGGCACTTCTCTGCATTTCTCTCTCTCTCTCTTTCTCTCTCTCTCTCTCTCTCTCTTTCTCTCTCTCTCTCTCTCGCTCTCTCTCTCTCTCTCTCTCTCTCTCTCACTCGCACTCTCCCTGCCTGAGTTTCGTTTACCTGTGCGTCTTTGTCTCTGTGTGTCTGTTTGTCTGTTTGTCTTTGTGTCTGCCTCTCTGCGTGACTATGTGTATGTGTTTGTGTGTCTTTGTCTCTTGTGTGTCTGTGTGTTTTTGTGACTGTGTGTCTGTGTGACTGTGTGTTTTTGTGGCCGTGTGTCTGTGTGTCTGTGTGTCTGTGTGTCTGTGTGACTGTGAGCTTGCAGTTCTTCTAATAAAGTTGTTAGAGACGGGGTAATGGTGGAGCGAGCAAAGTGGGTCTCAAACACATCACCAGCGAGCCCTGGTGTCTTCAGACAAAGCAAATATGTGTGTGTGGGTAGCTCTACTGTGTGGGTGTGTTTGTGTGTGTGTGTGTGTGTGTGTGTGTGTGTGTGTATGTGTGTACTAGCATGTGTATGTGTATGTATGTGTGTGGGGTGTTGCAATTAAAAGAAGGGCTATTCTTCACAGAGACGCAGATCTCTCGCCTGGAGGACTGTGGGAGTTAATCAGGGAGAAAAAAAACAGGTTCACATTGAACCGAGAGAGCAGCGCTTCCAGAAAGTTCCTGCGGGGATACTGTTGTCGGCCGCCCCAACACACACACACACACACACACACACACGTGCCTACCTGCACACACACACACACACACACACAACGCATGATTCATGCAACGCATGAAGATTCACTCTTGTGAAATTCAGCGAGAAAGTATAGATGTCAGAGATACATATCTACTATAATATATAAATATATAACCCTAACCCTATACATTTATATGTATGCACATGCATATGGACAGGTAATGATTCATTAGGTGATTCATTTGGTCCTACCTTATAATATTTGTTTTACACAACTAGTTTGCAAACTTCACCATCCAGCACACCCACACGTACTCCTTTATAAATGCAAACACACACACACACACACACACATACTCACTCAGATAGTCTTCTCTAGCTCAGCCTTACGCAACAGGCGTGAGGAAATGAATGCAGGGGGGGGTGGCCGGAGACGAGAGGGGGGGATTGTGGTGCATCCATCTCCACCTCCCTTATTCGCTACCCCAGTCTCTGCCTGCTGAGCTCTGGATGAACACATGATTTAAAGCACTGGCACATTCATCATTAGCTGAGCTGGGATTGTGTGATTGACTTGTGTTGTGTTGTTTATTTTTGTTGTGTTTTGTTGTGTCGCGTGGTTTTGTGGTGTTGTTGTGTTGTTGTGTTGTGTTGACATGTGTTGTGTTGTGGTGTTGTTGTATTGTGTTGACCTGTGTTGTGGTGTATTGTTGTGTTGTGTTGACTTGTGTTGTGGTGTATTTTTGTGTTTTGTTGTGTTGTGTGGTTTTGTGGTGGGTTGTGTTGTGTTGTGCTCTGTTCTCCACACACACTAGTATGCACGCAAATGCATGCACAGATGCAAATACACACACACACACACACACACACACATACACACACACATGCACGCGCACACACACGTTGTCCCTCACTTTATATTCCTTGTACACATGTGTGGCCTGCGTGTGTATACATTCCGATCAACCTACATATCAACAACTAGGCTGCTTGTTTGAGTGTGTCCATGGTGAATTCAGTTTTGTGATCAATGATACCGCGTCTGGCCACTGGGGCCGACCTGTGACCTCTGAGGGTGCCGGGTCGCTGGCGTTTGTTTGGGAGTGCCTTGAGAGTGATTGGCCCACGATGTGCAGACAGGCTGTTCACAGTGAGGACAACCCAGCACGAGTGTGTAGGAAAACCTGGAGTCCCACTGGGACTTTTTTGCGTAGTTGTACTGTGTGTGTGTGCGTGTGTTTGTGTGTGAATATGAGCTGTGTGTGCGTGTGTTTGTGTGTAAGTATGAGCAGTGTGTGTTTGCGTTTGTGTGTTTGTGTGTGTGTGTGTGTGTGTGTGTGTGTGTTTGTATGTTTGCGGTGTGTGCGTTTGTCTTGTGTGTGCCTGAGTTTGCGGTGTGTGTGTGTGTGTGTGAGTTAGGAGGTGTGAACTGGTTGTAGGGTCACAACACTGAAGCCCAGTGGATGCAGTGGAAATAAGAAGCTAACTCACCGTTTCCCCTGCAAGCCAAGCTAGCCACATGGATGCTATTATCACCCCCCCCACCATCAGCCCCCAGCCAGATCACAATCACACTCACACTGCCAGCCAATCACATCACCCCAGGCACAAGTGTTGCTGAGTGGCAACAGTCAACATTATAAACATCATATCCTAAAGCAGATCAGGGTGAGGGGGTGAGCCCCCCAACAACTCCTCCCCCCTCCCTCCCAACACCAGCATCCAATCAGACGCTAGAAAAGAACCAGAGCAGGAAGTGGCACTGATTGACAATTTGGAAGCCACTCATAAGCAGGATGATGGGGGTCTTGTTGATCAGATTCAGATGTGGTGGCTGGTCCAGCTGCTCTGAAGGTATACAGACCCAGTATTATGGCCACCTTACAAGCCCCCATTTCTCATTTCCTGTACTGCCTGCAGTACCTTGTCCTGCTGGGGGGGGTCGGCCCTGATTTGGCTGCCTGAGCGGTAGTCTTTCATTTAGCTTTTCCTCCCTCCTCCTCCTCCTCCTCCTCCTCCTCACCACCATCTCCTTCTTCTCCTCCTCACCATCTCCTTCTTCTCCTCCTCCCTCTCTTCCTCCTCCTCATCAGCGTTATCCTCTTCTTCCTCCTCCTCATCCCCCTCTTCCTTCTCCTCCACCTCCTCTTCCATCTCCTTCTCCTCCCCTGTCTCCTCCACCTAATGCTCATTCTCCTCCTGACCCCCCACCGCCCCCCCCCCCACCCCCCCCCACCCCTCAGGCTACTGAGGACCTAATGGAGCCCACTTACTGAACCTTCAAATCTCTTTATGGGGGCTGGTGAGTCCCAGACAGAGAAAAGAAAACGGTTGCATTTTTGTAACTATTTAAAGTGTCGTAAATCGAACAACGGATGCGAGTGTCGTCGCCGAGTTGTTTCTTCCCTATTCAGCGTTTTTAAAATAATACCTGTTTTATGGTGTGGTTATGGTCTATGATTTGTAGTCAGAAAGATACCGAGCCCCTTCTGAAAAAAGCTCATTCCTCTTGCTGCGTGTCAGGAAGTAGACAGATAGAACCCATAATTACATATGCCAGACCGTAATACAACATGGATGCCACTTCATCAGCCTACAGTCTGCATGTGACTTCAAAGACGTTAGGATGTATGTACTTTCTGAGACGGGGGTTAACGGGGGATCCACATATCACGTTTATAATCCTTCACGGCTGTGACAAAAAAGAATAGGTTACCTCAGTAATCAAGGGCAGTATGTTTACCCAATGAGGAGGCATAAAAAAGAGTTAGAGTGAGAGATAAAATTGGGAATCAGTCAAGAGGATTTTAATTGCAAGTAAAGAACGACGCGGCATCGTAGATCATTACGTTTTGGCTCATTTCCCGTCCTTTCCCTCCATTATGGAGTTTATGGGTTGTAGATTCTACAGTAGTGCCACACTTATTATCTCAAGCAGATGTTTCGCCTTTGATTCATTCCCGTCTTCTTCTTCTTCTTCCTCTTCCTCTTCTTCTTCCTCCCCTTTCTGCATGGAACATCACCAGCACAGATGCTATCTTTCCTTACCGCCGTGTATTTTAATCATTTTCACCAAAAATGAACTCAAGACAGAAGCGTCGTCAGATCCCCTCGCCCCCCTCGAGACAAGCTCCGCTTCATCCTAGTTTAGGGGCCCGTGGTGTCCGCACCGGTATCTAATATCCCCCTTCTCCGTCTTAAAGATGCGTCCTGGGGCAGCACCCCGCCCCCCCCCCCCCCCCCATCTGGGATATCTCTTTCCTCCCCCTGAGGCTGGCCGACATGGTGGGGGGGGGGAAATGTGTTTACCCCAGAGAATACAAGCAGGGGTCGCATGTAGAATTGTGAAGGCCCCTCCCAAACCCCAGCACCCTGTGCGTTCCTTCCCATCAGTAGACTCATACTCACTAACTTACACACATACACACATACACGTCTGCATATATTCATCCACGCATGACAGGTGGCCACATCTGTCGACAACCCCCCCCCCCCCCCCCCCTTTGCCTCTTTAAGTCCATGAGAAGGACTGCCTCTGCTTCCTCTATCCCCCCCCCCTCCCACCCTCCTCCCCCTCACTTCTCCTTCCCTTTCCCCCCTTTCCCCCGTCTCCCCTTAAGCCCGGTCCTTCTCCTATCCCTTACCCCGGGCCCTGCCGGGGTCTGGGACATGTTAGCCAGCTGCCAAATGAAAGGGGATAAATCACACAAATGAAAACAAATAGAGTCAGGTCTGCGCGATTCTAATTAAAGCCAGTCCCCCTCTCTCTCCCTGCTCTCGCTGGCTCGCTTGCTCGCCCGCTCGGTGCACTGCTCAGACCAAAGGGATCTGTAGACATGTGTTTTTTTTTGGGGGGGGGGGGGGGGGGGGGGACATGGGGGACGGTGGGGGGCTGTATATTCTCTCTTGTCCCCGAGACAAAGCGATGTGTGGCAGCATGAACTGATGATGGGGCCCCCGGGGCCCGCAGGCTCTGTTCTGCTTCTTATTTGTGTTGTGATGGGAGGATTATTTATGTATTGTGTGTTTGTGTGTCAGTCTGGCGTCACCGGATGTTCACCATGGAAATGACCTTGTTCTTTCTTTGTTTTTTTATAAGGAACCTTTTACTCACCGTTCCTTTATAGATACATAGAGATATAGATATAGATATTATCTAGTCAAACGCTATAGCTCTCAACGACGGTGCTTACGATTACTTACGACTTATGAAAGCCATCTATTTCTGTCCGCTCCAATAGCACCCTAATAACTCCATCAGCACGCGGTGAAGACGGCGGTCCACATATTGTCATCAGCAATATATATATTGTCATCATGTCATCTGAACCAACCTCTACCAATGTATTAACTCTGTCACTGGCGCCACTTCCCTTCACAATTTTAGTCGTCACAACTGCCAAGAGAAATATCTTTATCTTCTCAAGCTGTTTAAATTGGGTTAATGGTGCTTTGCTTTCGACTTTTCTAACTTGTTCATAAGCAAACCGTACAAGCAAATGATCCTATTGTGCTAATGATCCTTTCTTTCTCTCTCTTCCCCCCCTTCTCCCGTTTCTCTCTGTCGTTCCATCTCTTTCCATGATGATGATGGTGACCCTCCGGCAAATAGGTAAGAGATATCATTAAAACATGCAATAAATCCTCCACAATGTGCAATTATATCGGATATGGATGCAATACAGATTAGGAAATCATCATTGTTATGTGTGTGTTTGTGTGTGTGTCTCTGGTGTGTGTGCGCACTCGTGTGTGGCTCTGTGTGTGGCGGTGGAAGGGGCATTTTATATTATTCATGCGTGCATCCAAAACAACCAGCCTGATCATGTATAATCATGTAACAACAACACGTCACAACAAGACCAGGAAGAAACATACTACCACTAACCAAAAAGAACAAACCTACAAGTAAACAAAGTAACTCACCAACTGATGTACCCGTCTCACCACCCTGCTGCCTTTTGCAGTGATAGCCCACTAGCTGAATGAACTCTGAATGAACGCCGCATCAACCACACTTTCTCATCTATATTATAATGTATGGGTCAAGTCCGCTCCGCAATTTCATTCATAATGGCTCTATTCATCAAAATTGGTCTGAACTATAGCTCAGCCGACGTACATTAAGGAATGTGAGAATTGGGGTGGGCGGTGAACATTGCTCACAGCCTTTTCTTTCAGACCGGTCCGGCCCATGTGAGCTTAGACATTGTGAACGCAATATGTTTTTTTTATAACTTTAATAGCCTTAATGCACCACATGGACTTCACATACTCAGCAGTCCCAGTGTATTAACAGTGCCACGCAGTGTATTAAGAAGTACATAACTCCGATATAAAGTTCAGGAGAGTTACAGTATGTGCGCAGACTGTACCGCATCCCTATAACGAGATCTTCCTCATGCGAAAGGCCGCGAAGTTTGACGTGGTCTGATTCTTTTTGTACAGAGGCTCCGATAACATTCCTAATCTAATCCCTCCAAATGATCTCAGAGAATCGATGGGTGAGATTCGTTAATGGAATAGTGCCCTGCCCAAAAGAGCAGACACTTTTGAACTGCAGTGGTGTACACCGTAGAGCATCACACTGTAGCCTGGCGGCGCGCTGCACATTGCAAATCAAGAGCCACTCTCTGGGTAATCCTAGTCATCCCGGGGAGAGAGGACTTTCTTTCTAACCTAATACAAGGGGGGAGGATCTCGCCAGGTTTACGGCTTTGGAAATAGAAGAGCCCCCCCCCCCCCCCCCCCCCAGCAGTAAAAACGACTCTACCGGCAGAATGTCTCAGTCCCCTCCCTCGTACAGGAACCACTAAGGCTCGCTGACCCGTGGTCGCTACAATTACCTTTTGCCAACGACAACACCACCTCCTCTCTCTCTCCCTCTCTCTCTCTCGCTCTCTCTCTCTCTCTCTCTCTCTCTCTCTCTCTCTCTCTCTCTCTCTCTCTCTCTCTCTCTCTCTCTCTCTCTCTCTCTCTTTCCCCCATCTCAAAAAGTCAAACCTGTGTGCCTCTAGGGTCCAGAATAGGTGTGTGTGTATGTGTGTGTTCGCACATGGCTGTATGTGTGTGTGTGTGTGTGTGTGTATGCGCGTGTCGGGTCGGTGTTACTGCACACGGCCATCAAATATTAAGCATCGACGGTCTCTCTTCGTGCACTGGGTTTGCCCTCCTGTTCCCCTCGGTCATCAAAAATACATGCGCGCGGCGGCGACCAGTGCAGTATCAGTCAGACGCACGGAGCAGAGAGACTTCTGAGGTGACAGGTGTAGAAGAGTGTGCAAGCTGGGGGCCAAGTGGGGACAACAAAGAGGGTTACCGAGTGAGATAAAAGTAAGAGAGAGCGATACAGAGACAGAGAGCGAGGACTGAGAGAGAGAAAGAGACAGAGCGAGAGACAGAGAGAGAATTGAGAGAGAGAGCGAGGGAGAGACCGAGATAGAGAGAGAGGGAGAGAGAGAGAAAGACAGAGACAGAGAGAGAAAGAGCGCGAGATAGACAGAGAGACAGAGGAAACTGTGAGATAGAGAGAGAGAGAGAGAGAGAGAGAGAGAGAAGGAGAGAGAGACAGAGAGAGAGGGAACTGAGAGAGCGAGAGGACGAGAGAAGGAGAGAGAGACAGAGAGAGAGAGAGCGAACTGAGACAGAGAGAGACCGAGAGAGACAGAGAGAGAGAGGCTGAGGGAGAGGGAAGGGTTGAAAGTGCAGAATAAGAATGGCCATATGCGAGGGGGCCGTGCGGCACCCCCTCCGACTCCTCTGTCCGCAGAGGTCTCTCTTTGTGTGCAGAACGTGACCGGAGGAGTCCCTCCGGGGACGGACTCTGCAACACTTCGCCCTCCGCCCTGTTCATTGAGCCGCGACGCATTGTGCCCGAGAAGAAAAGGCGGATAGACGGTGGGGTGAAGCGGGGGGAGGTCAGAAAGTGGAGCCACCCAGCTCGTAATGGCTTTAACCTCTGACCCCTCCCGCGCCGTCCCCCTAATGCGCCGTGACTGACAGATGCATTGCCTCACATTCTTCACGTCTTGTCTCAACGGCTACCGCGCCGGCGGCGCACGCTAAACCCAAACCCCCCCGGGAAACCGAGTGAAACATCGACGATAACGGTTGGATCATCACGCAGCTCCGAGCCCTCGCGTGGGTTAGGCTGTAGAATTGCAGACTGCATTACTTCCCAGTTTTCATCCCAGTGGCAACCATTAGAGGAGTTTAAACCAACGTTGTGCGAAAGTATTAAGACATCAAATCCAATAGACTGCTACCTTCAACCTCACGCAGTTAAAGTTTCGTCACGGCTTTCATCCCAGTGGTCGCAATCAAACCGAAACCACAGACGATAGGCAACAACATACATAATAAAACAACTTAATGGGCTGCTCTATGAACAAGTGGTTCATCTGGAGACAGTGTCGACAGCGCTCAGACAAACACTCCCACGCATGCTCACAGGTGCATCCAGCTCTGCATAACCCCCCCCCCCCCCCGCCCCCCGCTGTGAGGCTTGTTGATCATCCAATCCAGCTCTCCCCTCACCCCCCCTCCGCCGCCACCCCCCCCCTTCGCTTGATGAAACCCGAGGACTTCAAAGCAGGCTAATTGTTATCTATTTGTTTGTTAATGTGCCTCCCGTTCGGAGCACCGGCAGATGTGCGTGAAGAGGCTGCTCTACGGGGTCGTCCGGAGAGCCAATCAGCTGCCGCCGTAATCATCGCCGGAGAAACGCATGTTGTGGCGGCGGCGGTGGCGCAGTTCTGGCAGACGAAATCAAGCTCTGAGTTGTTTTGATGTATTTTTTTTCTGGATGGCGGCCACACCCGGCCACCGGCCACCTGACTGCCACCGAGACCAGCTGAGGCTGTCTTTAGATGAGTTGTTCTTTCGAAGGCATCACACCAGTGCCCAGCACAACAGGATGGTTAATATGAGTGATTGATTTGGGGACCTATTTTGGAACATCTGGCATGCAGGGCCCCCCCTCTGGTTTGTGTAGAATATATCATTGAGCGTAAAGGGCTGTGTGTGTGTTTGTGTCCTGTCTATGTCTGTGTTTGTGTGTTCATCTGGGCGTGTGCGTGTGCGTGCCCACGTGTGTGCCTGTCTGTGTGTGTGTGTGTGTGTGTTTGTAGTGAGAGATTAGGGCTGGGAGACAGAGCTGAATGGGTGTTGATAAGGGTTCAGAGACGGTCCCTTGCTGACCTTCCTACCGGCCTGGTCTGTTGCCGCAGGGCTTTTATTGGGCCCATCACTGTCAGCAACATAATCTGGAGGAGGGGGAAATAAACACATCACCCCATGATGTCCATCCCATTTTAGACGTTCTTGGGAGAATTAAGGGGATGTGTCGTATATTCGTAAATTTATGTGAAAACAACTGCCTGGCCATTTAAGGTCGGCACTTGCTCTTTCAGAAAACGTAAACGTAGGTGTTTTTTTTGTTAAACTCTTAATGAAGGTTTGCACTACACCATCGCATTAAGAGACAATATTTGTGTGCGTAAATGAAAAACACATTAAAAAACAACACTCGAACACACAACGTTTGAACGGCGCAAGGCAGCCTTTGTGCGTCTATACACAGTATGCGCTCTACCGCAATAATATGCGTTGCATGGTGTATTCTGTCTGCCCCACCCGTTCCCCCTACCGCCCCTCCACACACTCACACACACACACACACACACACACACACACACGCACACACACACACCACCTCCATCCCTTCATTTCGAAAAGCGGAGATAATGGTGCCTGGAGAAGAAAGCTACTGTACAGACCCATAAAGTATAATGGATCCTGTGGGGATTGGAAGGGGGTCTGATAGGGAAGCTCTCTCATGGTATATTGCCTTTAATATCACTGTGTTGACACACTGCGCGGCACGTGATAGGCCGGGATGTTTAGCGCAGCGGTGGGGATGTGACACGGCTATATTAAAAAGACATTAAGGGGGGAGATGGAATATGACCCCACGCGCTTATTTTTTTCGACAAACATATTCTGTTTTGTGGAGGGGGGGTTGCGGGGGGGGGGGCACGGCCTCCCTAACCCGACGACGTTCCACTGGGTGATACTGGGAATGGCTTCTGGATCCTAATAGCTCTGGATGGTTCCTCGTGTGGAGGAGACGACAGATAACACCCCGGTAATTCTATCAGTGTCGTCCTCGCCGAGTCGGCGCCGTTAATCCGAACGTGCGTTTGTTTGGCGCGTTCGTTGCGGTTTCACTCCAGATCCATCAAATCGCTCCGCAAGCGGGGGAGAGAGAGAGAGAGAGGGCGCTCAGCGCTTCTGGGAAATATCCCTGGGTGTCGGAGGGAGAAGCAGCCAACGCATAAATCGTTGTGTGCGTTCCCAATAGTCTCGCGGTGATTATCCCACAAAGTTATGACGCTGGCGAGTTTGGGAGGGATGTTCGCTCGCTGGGAGAAGTTAACGCCATTAATCACTGGAGTGGTGGCGGTGATGGGTGGGGGGGTGGTGGTGCTGGTGGTGCTGGCGGTGGGGAGGATGCGAGCGCCATGTCAGTTTGTTAAGGTGGGCTGAACCGCTAGCCTGTGAAGGAAGCCGTGGGTGCCACGCTCTCTCTTAAGCACTCTTCATCACCCCCTTCCTCTCACTCTCGCTCGCTCTTGCTCTCTCTCTTTCTACAGTATTTTGCTCTCTCTTTCTCTCTCTCTCTTTCTATCGCTCTCTCACTCTCTCTCTCTCTCTCTCTCTCTCTCTCTCTCTCTCTCTCTCTCTCTCTCTCTCTCTCTCTCTCTACCTCTACCTCTCTTGGTCTCGCTCACTCGTCTCTATAACTGCCCCACACAGTATTTGTTTGTGTCTGTCGGGCTGTCTATTTGTGCACCTGTCAACACCTGTCTGTCCCTCCATGCATTGATTTATCTGCCAACCTGCCTGCATGTCTGTTGGGCTGTCTGTCTGTCTGTGTGTGTGTATGTGTGTATGTGTTACTCTGTCTATCTGTCTTTCTGCAAATATTTCCCCCCGTCTCTGTTCTGGGACTACCCCCACGCTGTTGCTGTCAGTTATGCTATTGAGTGTTAGTTCATGTCCATGGGGGGGCTGGATATTGAATTTAAAGGTGTGTGTGTGTGTGTGTGTGTGTGTGTATGTGTGTGTGTGCACAAACCAGAGCAGTTGCACTGAGATTAACTCACTGTAAACAGGTTCACACTGCATTTAGTCGATCTGCAGCTTGTTGCAGTAATATATTATCATTTAACATTCTAACCTCGTTCAAAAAATACATTTCATAATAGTTGGATTGTTGGAAAGATACTGCAGTATTCATATAAAAAGAGGAGTACACTCCGTCTGACAACATTGACAACCCTTCTATTCCAGAGACACAGGTATGAGACTGTTTCTCATCCGGGATCCGCACACCCCGCTTTGAACGCGGGGCGTGGAGACGCCCGGCAAGAAGCCCCCTGCCAGGGCGGCAGATCAGAGGCACAGTCAAACATTTGGGTACGGCACGACAGGGAGGAGGTGCTGAGAGAGGTCTGTTTTATCCTTCCCAGCCAGAGGAGGGTTTTTGCAGCTGTCACAGTGTCTTAGGGGAGAGGGTCCCAGCAGGCGACAGCAAGACACACACACACACACACACACACACACACACTCACACATACACACACTCACACACATGCGCACAAACGCCACACAGACACCCCCCCCCCCCCCCACCGGTTTAATATGATCTGTGTTAGGCAAGCTCAGCAACTCACAGCTAACAATTCTTACCTTAAAAGAGATCATTCAAGAATTGTAAGAGACGGGTGCTCCCTCCTCTTGTAGGGAATTTGGTGTCTCGGTTCAAATCGTGTGGCTTTTGTGTGCTGAGGATGGGAATTGGCGTAAAGCGGCTTTTATGTGTTTTTTTTTTAACTGCGCTAATCCTTAGGGCAGTACATGGGAAAGAGGAGTGCAAAAACGACTAACCGACTCAAGTTGTATTCATATGTTGCTATCTGGCCATCTTCGTTTACGAACTGCACACATCGCTCCAATCTGCCCGTATAAGGACCGTCACTCAGCACCGTCGCTCTGCCTTGATGCCCCCCCCCCCCCCGGTGCCTCTGAGCTGAAACTACAGGATAACAGATGAATGAAATTAAAGTGGCACTATTTTAACACCCCACCAAGTGAGTGTACTTTAACAGTCTAACAGAGGAAGAAAGAGAAAACGCATTATTCTCCGGCATTGTTCCGAACGGATAACTGATAGAATGAGGTCTTGACACCGTGCTGAACTGATCTTCAGAAGAGCACGGCTTGAATAGGAATCACAACATTTTCCATCTCGCCTGGCGAGGAGCTGACTTGAGTTATTTCAAGTGCATTAAGGACTAATTGCCGCACAGTGCGTTCAACGCTGTCAATCAGCAGACAAAAGGCAAAGGTGAACACATTTCACCGGATGGATAGGTAAGGGGTAAGAGAGTAGTACAACTTGAATAGTCTGTCTGTCTGCCTGTCTGCCTGTCATCTGCTAAACCCCTGGTATCTCAGGTTATCTGCCACTGGGGAATGTCACGGAAGAGATTCACATCAGAAAGAGAGAGAGAGAGAGAAAGAGGGAGAGAAGGTGAGAGAGAGAGATAGAGAATGAGAGAGAGCGAGAGGGAGCGAGGGAGGGAGAGAGTGAGGGAGCGAGAGAGAGAGAGGGAGAGAGAGAGGGAGCGAGAGAGAGAGGGAGAGTGACAGAGAGAGAGAGAGAGACTTTTAGCAGACTGTGTCTATCGCTATCAATGGCTGTTTATCTTTGTGTGTGTGTGTGTGTGTGTGTGTGTGCGTCCCACCCTGTGGCTGTCACAGAGCCAAAGCCTTGGCTGTATCTGGTTGGCTCCGGGTCGTCTCTGGTTCTGGCTCTGGCCCGGGCCAGCGCCGGTGCCCCTCTGGATCTTGCCCTTGAGAGAGAGAGAGAGAGAGAAAGAGAGAGGGAGCGAGAGGGTGGAGCGAGA
>NC_140292.1:6093091-6108091 GCF_964030765.1 Micromesistius poutassou | reverse complement strand
GGTGTGTGTGTACGTTTTTGCCTGTGTGTATGCTTGTTTGTATGAGTGACTGATCATTTGTCGCCGTAAATGCCCATTGTTTGTGTGTGTGTTTGTGTGTGTGTGTGTGAGTGTGTTGAGATGAGCGAGGGCGTAGGTGGGGCGTAGATAGGGCGCGCTCCTGAGCATCAAAGCCTCCGTACTGAAACCTGTCACCTGTGCTTCCGAGCGGCAAGTCAGAAAAACACAGAACCGGGCGAAGATCTGAAGTTAATTGGGAGAGGGGTGCGGGGTGGGTTTGCATTAAGGTTGAGTGTGTGTGTGTGTGTGTGTGTGTGTGTGTGTGTGACCCCCCGTGGTGAGGGACTCTTTGAAAGTCTCCCCGCACTGGGACCCCCAGCTCCTCACTTTGTCCCGTCTCCACCATCTCAACCCACCCCCCCACCCTCCCTCTCATCCTGAGCTCAGTGAGAGGTGTGTGTATTTGTGTGTGTGTGTGTGTGTGTGTGTGTGTGTGTCTGTGTCTGTGTGTGTGTGACTGTGTGCATGTGTGTGTGTTCGCGTGTGTGAGCCGTGGTGTGCCGCGCCGTAAATTAGTCCTGGGTGGTGACACGGGGTGCTTGCTGGGTAATTTGGACAATGGGGCGTTTGACAGCTCACCCATCACGGCTACAGCACCCTGGGGAGACACTACTCCTCCTGAGTATTTCTTCCTCTCTCCATCTCGCTCTCTCTCTCTCTCTCTCTCTCTCTCTCCATTCTCTCTCTATGGCTCTCTCTCTCTCTCTCCACTCTCTCTCTATGGCTCTCTCTCTCTCTCTCTCTCTGCTCCCACTCTACCTCGCTCTCCCTGGGCTTCGCTCTCCACTCTCTAAGTAGCAGCATCATTCCCCAATAAGCTGCCAAAATGGCTGTTCATCCAGGAGGGATCTCCAGACGAGGAGGGGGGGGGGGGGGGGGAGGGTGTTGGGGGAGATTGTGGGTGGGGGAAGGAGGGGGGAGGAGGGGGGGGGGGGGGGGGTTAAGAGAGAGGGAATTGAAGAGGAAACATTGCCTGGGCTGGGTCTGTTGATGGAAATTGGTAGAAAGGAAGTGGGAATAAAAGGCTGTAGTCGGAGCACACACACATACACGCGCACGCACACGCACGCACGCATGCACACTCACATGCGCGCACACATGCACACGCAAGCACGTACGCAAGCACGTACTCACGCACACACGCACACACACACACACACACACACACACACACACACAGTGTGGATTAGAGCAAAAGGTTAAGGATAATTCGTGTTATATGTGTTATAATAGAGATAACGAAACAGAACGAATCAGCGTTTCAATACCTGCACACACACAGCACATACACGTCACAACCGACGACCATGCACAGATATATGACTACACACACACACACACATGCACACACACACACACACACACAGACACACACACACACACACACACACACACACACACACACACACAATGCTGACAATCAGGAATATTTCTGTTGAACTAAGAACTATGGCATTTGCCGTGTTCAATTAAATACATTAGTCTTCTAAGCAAATCTTTAAATAAAAAGATTAAAAGAACCGTATAATGATGTTTTTTACCGTTCCATTCTCTTGCTCGTAACCTTTACTTTAAACTACAAAGTGGCACGTTTCCATGGCACCGGGAGAATAAATGTTTCATTTCCTGCACACTTGATTCTATATCCCGTGGCAATTACAGGGGAACGCGTGGCCTTTTCAGCATGGCTACGCACCCATTCAAAGGGCTTTTTTTCATCTACGCACTCGCTTTGCTTTGCCAATATACAGGTAATACATTAAAGGTTTCCTTTTCATTCCTGCTTAGCCCCGATTCCTGCTCCTCTGGGGAGCCCGTCTTCCAAATGGGATTCATGTGTTTTTGTATCTCCGGCGAAGACACCGGCATAGTGTTGACACTCATCGGCCTACAGCATACTTCCCTGCCTCTCAGGATTACTGTTTTCTACTTTCACTTTCTTTTTATCTTCCTCTCGCTGGAAGGAGAAGCACTCTCTTCCCAACCCCCCTCTAAAGAATCGACAACCCTTCTGTTCAAAAACCCCCCAAAAAAAAGGCGGGCAACATCTGACGGTCCGCCCGCCGTGATAGTGTAGTGACCTTGGCCCGCTTGTTTCTTTCATCTTGGCGTTGTGATGGGCGACTTGACTGGTCTGTGCCGGTCTGGACAGACAGTGGGCCAAGGCTCTGGTGTGTCTCTGGCATCCACCGCCTGCCTCCTGTCGCTGGGACCGTGCGTCCAACGGAAGGGGTGGAGGTGGTGGTGGTGGAGGTGGTAGGTGGGGTCGGAATGGGGGGGGACGGAGGGAAGGTCAGGATCAAGGACCGGATTACGAACATTCACAGTCAACAGTTTCCATTGAAGAGAGACAGAGAGAGAGAGAGAGACAGAGAGAGAGAGAGATAGAGAGAGGGACAGAGAGGGAGAGAGAGAGGGGGAGAGACAGAGGTGGGGGGGTTGTGTGTGCGTACAAATCAAATTTACACTTAGTCACTTTTACTCTTTGATCAAATTGTTTGTCCATGTATCCGCTAAAGTAATTTCCAATAGAGGCTTGCTCTGTCCGCAGTTCATTGTAAAATATTTAGGGTGGAGCTTGTTTACTTTTTAGGAAATGGAATAAAGAGTGCTGTAACATAGCCTTGTCTATCTGCCATTATGCCATGTCTTGTTAGGCCGATTGGAAACGGTCGTCTCCAGATCCTTGCCCTAGCGCCAAGACCGTTTTTTTTTCCTTTCGTTTTCAAATCTCATTACTGTTACTCACAGATGTACGCTAAATTCATTTTACACTGGCTCCCGCTTCTCGTTTAGCCTAGCAGCGATAGCATCATGCCCGTGAAATGACTTGATTGGATTTGATTGAAATCTCATTCATTGGGACTCAGTGTGGACTCCAAGGGGGGTGACCAACCCTAGCCCCCCCCCCCCCCCCCCCCCTTGTTCAATACACAGGGGTAGGGGTATGCAGACTGTATTCCGGCACATTAGGGTACAGATCACTGGACGGGAGAGAGAGGCCACGACATGGTAAACAATGATGGTCCTCATCTTGTTTCAAGACAGCGGCATTGAAGAGGGAAATAGACCTTCGTATTGATCCGGGTCAGTATGGGTGTATTGGTCTTTACTTAATCCAATACTCTCCCGGTATTGATCCGGGCCACTCTTTACCATCGACAACCTCACTCAACATAATGGGGAAGGTGTGTTTTCCGAGCACGTTTATAGGCGGATGTGATTGACAGTGTGTTTATCCTGCATCCATTAACATGACAGCCCTGTCTTTGTGTGTGTGTGCATGTGTACGTGAGTATGTGCTGGCGGTGCTTAATATTCTGCGGGGCCCACGCTCGCCTGTTAAGCCTTCTCAAGTATTTTCCTTGGCAACGGCGAACGGGTGAAACCTCATGAAGGGAGCACACTATTTACACTAGGATGCCTATTGTCAGGCTGCAGACGTCGGGGATTGAACCCAGAACCTTCCGGCTGAGGAGTGGAACATCATACACCATGCCTCCCCTTATAAATAATTATTTTTTGCCTCCTTGCCTCTTTATTCCATCCCTTCCCTATCTCCAAAGAAATAAGATGTAGACAAACGGAATGGATCGGTTGGACGGGGGAGGGGGGAGAGGACCTGAGGGAGGCCACGATCCAAGGGAGCGTAAGAGTGAGGGAGAGGGAGACATAGAACGGAGCGGGGGGACAAACATGAAGGAACGGAGGACGATGAAGACCCCCACTCATCCTCGTTCACGCTCGACTTGCACCCCATCCTTCTCCTCCGCTGATGGAGGGCGAACATTTAGGGGTGGGAAGGTGGGGGTGCGTGGCTACAGCACTTCTCCTCGCTACAATAAATCTACTTGAGCACAGATAGGACGGAGCTTATCTTCGCCAACTGGTGTCAGGAGCTACGGTGGCCGTGATCTGTTATCGCACATATGGAGGATGTGTTTTTACAGGAGGGGAGATTTACAGACAGAGAGAGAGAGCCAGAGAGACAGAGAGAGAGAGAGAGAGAGAGAGAGAGAGAGAGAGAGAGATCTCTGAGCAAAGAAAGATAAAATATATATATATATATATATATATATGAAAAAATTAACACATTGGCTGAGCCCTGTCAAAGTAGTTGATTAAAAGGCACCTGCAGTACTTTCTACATTTTTGGAAATAAATTGAAAAGATCTGCAGGAAATGCCAAGCTCTTACTAAACCAGCACTTGTCAAAAAAGTGATGTATGATCAGCCAAGCAGCCATCTCTATCCTCTTATGAAACATTTATTGGTAATGCTGGACCTATCTCTTCTTTTCTGTCTGCTTTGGCTTCACAGTACCACAGTCACTAATAAAAGGTCTAAAGACGTAGAACCTGCATTTTACCGAAAAAACAATCAATCAAAGTTTTGTCATCCAACAGACATTGCAGATTGTCCTTCATGATAATAAATTGCCTACTGGTTTGCGTTCGTAGACAGACACACACAGAAGAAGGAAGTAAAACTTATAAAAAGCAGTCCTTTATATCATAAAGTACCTGGCTCCTTCCCACCACTTTATTAACTGGCAAACTACGCAATGTGCTTGAGTGGCCATTATGTGTTTAAGTATCAAAGACATATTGCTCTGACTGAAAATACTCAATAAACCCTCTTTGGGGAAATGCTCAATAAATACTCAATAAAATAACTCAATAAAAAAGTCTTCAGGGGGGAGACGAGAGATAAATAGACCAGCAGAACGCGGGAATTAATTACAAAAATAAGAACCGAATCTCAAAGACACTACACGGACCGTTCACTGTGACAAAGGACAAATTCATCTCGTGTCTCTTGTATTGTATGCGTGTGCAGATTCTTTATGTATTTCTTTGAAAGGTGACCCATTCAGTCCAGTGGCCTCACCGCCTCACCTTCCCCAGGTTCTGCACATTGAAATAAGCAACGTTCGCTTAGCCGCAACCACCAGTGCCCACTCAACGATATCGACTTCACCGGCAGTCGCATCTTTGTGAGAGCACAGAGAGAGAATGGGCCGCGACAGAAGAGATAAATCATCTCAGTGGCGCTCCTTAATGGAGGCTGACTTTGTGAAAGTCAAGCAGTCGTGGAGACTGGGGGCTGCAGCACATGGGAGGGCCCCCCGCGTGTCACTGCTGACATCCAGCCGTCTAGGATGAGGAAGAGCGAGTGAGACGGGGAGTGGGGGGGAGACTGAAACAGATAACAGACGGGGAACGATGTGACGGGGACTTTTTGTGCTCTATTAGCCGATTTGTCGCATCAACATTTGTCAGAGTGACTGAGTGGTGGTTTGCACCGCCGTCCACTGCTTGGTGGGAGGCCTTGATTCGTCCCGTCATGCAAACAGGAACTCTCCAATGGTAAATGTGTACACAACCATGGCCTCAATACCTATTTGACCGTCTGGACCATAGACCTCCTTTCCTGCGCTCGTAATGGCAAGAATAAAATGAAGAGGTTATGCGACTAGATTAATCATGTCGGTACGTGAGGGTGAACTTCCTACCTTTGTGCTTTTCTTCTGTCTATTTCCGTGTTTGCAGCGTTGTACTAAAGTGCATGAGAGGGTGGTAGGGGGTTTGAAGCATATCCTAGCTAGTAAGTTGTATCAACAGTTTGTTGGGGTCTGTTTCTGTAAGGTTGGTATGATACACTAGCTGGAGATTGAGATTCCTTAACTAGATCCACCAACCATGTGTAGTTCCCATGTTTTTGGTTGCAAACAGGAACCTCTAAGCGGATGGCCTTGGGCATCTCTTTGGACGGAACCAAGAATGTAATTTAGATCATGAGAAGGAGATATGAAACAGGAAATCACATTACGGTCTGACACCAGAGCATCAATCTCTAAAGCTACCTGTGACTACATTTGCGGGAGAAGTTTGTGTGGGTCTGATCCGAAGGGTCGGCTTATTCCAGGAGCTGACAGCTATGAGGCCTCAGCAGCACTCATCAGGAAATCCATACCTTACCCCTGCTCTAAAGTGTTTTTCTCTCCCTGCATCGCTGCCCCCTGAATGCTGTTTCTGCCGAGGCTCCAGTAGAGCAATGTACTGTTCAATCACGGCATCCAGCGGGCAGAATAATTTAATACATTCATGATGCAATGTTTAGCTCATTTGAATCCAAAGCCCCCTATTTTCCACGGTTGATATCTACAACCATTATAAAATGTGGCTAATTTTCAATTTGGCTCCAAAAATATTCAGCAAACAAGCCTTACGATATGAATTACCAGAACCAACCATAATTACTGAGCAAAATACAATTTAAATCGAAGTGATGTGTGGGAATATTCCATTAACATTTAAATACTAGACGTGGAGGCACATTAGAATATTCTCATTTAAATCCACCTGTAGATTGGAAATGCCCGGGGTGGGGGGGAAGAAATCCACATAAACAGAACACATATATGGTGTTAATGTGAATATTAAAGGCACCGAATCCGGAGCCATGCTGTTGAAACTGTTGCAGTGCCACCAATTATCCTTCTCTCTGTGCTCGAAGGCATGAAGGCAAGGCAAGGTAAACTGTCTGGTTTTCAGCTCATTTGAATCCGAGGTTCAGTCGTTCAGTCTGAAGACGCTCCAGACTACGGAACCGAAAAATGAAACTCGTACAAAAGGAAACTGTCCGTCTCAGCCAACTGAACACCCCCCCCCCCCCCCACCTCACCCCCCTCTCCCCCCCGCTCTCCTTCCCTTCGTCTTCCTAAGATCACCTTCCAGCCTTCACCGTCCACCCTACCTTACATCGTTCCTTCCTCTCCATATTGAACAGAGCGAGGATGCACATTATCGACCATGAAGTACTTTGTCGTAAACCATTTTGTACGGGAAATATAAAAAAGCCTATCGGCAGTTTTCCATGGAATAGAGGTTGTCTCACAGTGCCACTGTGATTATTCACCCACTCCATTCTAACCTAGAGAGAGAGGGAGAGGCCGATACAGAGGGACTAAGAGAGAGAGAGAGAGAGAGAGAGAGAGAGAGAGAGAGAGAGAGAAAGAGAAAGAGAAAAAGGGAGTGAGAGAGGGAGAGAGAGCGAAAGAGGGATAAAGTCTAAGACAAAAAGAGAGACAGACAGACAGACAGAGAGAGAGATAGACAGATAAACCAGAGAGAGAGAGAGACAGAGAGCAACACAAAGAACGACAACTAGAGAGCAGGATGAAGAGAGGCTGAGACAACTTTTTGGGCTGGATCCAGGGACTGGGAGTAGTGTTGTAGCTCTGAGCGTCTTGTTGTTCAGTGTTGTGTTCACTAGAGATGTGTTGGCCGGCGGGTGGTTGGCGGGGGTCCTTTTTATTTAGTCATGTGGTTTCTTTTTCATTTGCGGGACTGGTTGTCACTGCAGGGCGAGTTCCATTCACTGTAATGCGGTAGAGGTCTCGCACTGCGGAAGTTGATGAATCTCTATGTCCACGAGTTGGCCTGTGCTTTTTGTGCCTGTGTGTGTGTCCCTGTGTGTGTGTGTGTGTGTGTGTGTGTGTGTGTGTGTGTGTGTGTGTGTGTGAGCGTACGTGTGTGTGCATGCGTTTGTGTGCTGGCGTGTGTGTGTCTGTGTGTGTGTGTCTGTGCCTGCATGCGCGTGTGTATGTGTGTCTGTGCCTGCATGCGTGTGTGTGTGTACGTCTGTGCCTGCATGCGTGTGTGTGTGTGTGTATGTCTGTCCGTGCGTGCGTATGTGTGTGTGTGTGTGTGTGTGTGTGTGTGTGTGTGTGTGTGTGTGGGTTTGATGCAGTCCTTCTTCCATGCCTTGTTCTGATCTCTCAGCACCACAGACCTTCAGACTGAGAGAGCGAGGAGGGGCGAGACAGATTGAGAGATAATGGGAACTGAGGGTGAAGCAAGCTAACCCAGTGTTTAATGACTTTCCTCTGCACTCTTTGCTTCTTGCTCTGCTTGGGGTGGAGTGAGGACCGTGGGGAACCGCCAGGGACAGCTAAAACAATATCAGCCACTAGTGGATGAAAGACATGTTGAAATGGATATTACTCTCATAAATGGAAGGAGAATAAGCGTAAAAAATCAGCGATAGTTAAAATCAGAGTAGTAGGCTAGTGGCCAAGAATGGCTGTATTTTATGGTAACAAAGGAGATCAAATGACTTCCCCGATCGGAAACACACACGCACACACACACACAACATGAGGTGAAAGGTCAGAGGTTGCCGGTTTAACTGCCTTTCGTCAATTAGCAGCAGCTTACGAGGTGAGAGAGACGCGGCTTGATAGTTTACACTGATGAAAAACAGGTCTAGACACACGGGCACGTAACACACACACACACACACACACACACACACACACACACTGACAGACAAACACAAACAGACACAGGCACAAGCACAAACCAAACCCACAGACCCAGCCACACACACACACACACACACACACACACACACACACACACACACACACACACACACACACACACACACATACATACATTGACGGACAGGCACACACACATAAACGCAGCAGCAGACAGCAAACAGTAAACAGAGCAGGCCCACCTGAGGAGTCTGGCTCTAATCACTTCCTGATTGCCCCCCCGACCTCTCTCGGAACCAATTCTCATCTCTGAGACGAGCAAATCATCCTCGGTACGTGCCAGCAGGTATGGAAGGAACAGCAGATAACATTAGCGGATAAAAAAGACCCATCATGACCAAATCCATCTGGCCTCCTCCTGCCTCCTTCCCCCTCCCCCACAGCAAGGCATTATTTACTGGCCTTGCAGCAGCGTCTATCAGGCAACCTCTCTCAGACAACCAGGCTCCAGCGGGTCCGCACAGAGGCGGAGGGGCTGGGCGGGGGGTGGATGGAGGAGGAAGATGGAGGGACATGGGAGAATTACTGATCAACTGATAAAACGTACCCGTTATCTAAACGCTCTGCCTCTCCCGCCTTATCCGCTTTTGTATCGGCCCCTGCGTGTGTGTGTGTGTGTATGTGTGAGCACCTTGTTAAGTCAGCTCAGCTTTGCGTCTGTACGATCCTGTCTGTCTGTTGGTCTCTCGCTCTGTCTCTCTCTCGGTCTCTCTCTCGGTCTGTCTTCCGTCTTCCTCTCTCTCTCTTCCTCTCTCTCTCTCTCTTCCTCTCTCGCGTTCTCTCTATCTAGCTCTCTCTCTGGGCTCTATTTCTTTGAACTGTCTTTGGTATCGCTCCCTCTCTCTCTCTCTCTCTCTCTCTCTCTCTCTCTCTCTTTCCCTAATTACTTTCAATCTCCCTCATTCTAGTCTTTCTCTCCTGCACCACCCTCTACTGCACCTTAACCGTTTAGATGACCTGTCCTGTCCTGTTCTCTCTCTCTCTCTCCCTCTCCCTCTCCGTGTCGGTTGCGCTGTAGTATCCCTCTCATTCTGTGTCTACCTCTACACCCCTCCATCTACGCGCTGACTGTCTCTATTACTCTCTGGCTTCTTCCCCTCTCCCTCGTCCTGAATAATTGATGCCCACCGGTCGGATGGTAAGAATAGAACAGTTCTGGAGGTGACAAATGGGCTGGCGAATGGGCTTCATCCTCTTCAAAGAGTTCCCAAAGTTGGCCGACATCGCTAGTGGGAGTGCACACTCTTTCTCAGTGGCATTTGTGTGTGCGTGCGTGTGTGTGTGTGTGTGTGTGTGTGTGTGTGTGTGTGTGTGTGTGTGTATGTGTATGTGCTTGGCTGGTAGGATGTCTTTATATTTTTATTTGTGTGTCACCTTGTGTACTTCTATGCTATATGTGACTGTGTGTGTGTTGTATGTGTGCGTGTGTGTGTTGTGTGTGCCTGCGTGCGTGTGTGTGTGTGTGTGTGTGTGTGTGAGGAAAGGGAGATGAAAGGGAGTTGTAATTACAGGGAGGTGTATCTGTCTACTGCAGAAGTATCCATGGAATGACACAAAACTGGGCCAAAAGCCTCAGGTCACTAGAACTGCTGCACGTGTGTGTGTGTGGGTTTGTGTGTATGCTCGCGTGCGTGTGTGTGTTTGTGTGTGCGTTGTTTTGTGCATGGTAGAGGAAGAGGAAAAAAAAGAATCCACCTCTGAACTCTGGTTCTCATTACTGCCCCCCCCCCCCCCCCCCGCCCCACCAACCTCTAATCTCTCTCTCTTTCTCTATGTCTCTCGCCCCCACTCTTGCCTGTCTCAGCAGAAGCTGGCTGTGGTCAGACCATGAAGTGTTTCCTGGTTTTAGTAAATCTGCCGTGCCTTAGTGCCTGACAGAGAAAGAGTGAGAGAGAGAGAGACTGAGACTGAGAGAGGGAGAGAGGCAGAGAGAGGGAGAGAGACTGAGACTGAGAGAGGGAGAGAGGCAGAGAGAGGGAGAGAGACTGAGAGAGACTGAGAAAGAGAATGAGACAGAGAGAATGTGAGAGAGACAGAGAGACAGAGACCGACAGAGACAGAGCTAGCGAGAGAGATCCCCGAATCGCCTGAGCTCCGGAATACACTTGTGTAAACATTCCGAAATATCAAATGATAGGATGTCGCTTGGTGCTATGCGAACACATAATCCCCTTGCAAAGACCTTGGAAATCGTACACTCTCCTACTGTCTTCTTCCCTCTATCCCTCTATCCCTCTTTCCCTCTCCCTCGTCTTTCCTCCGTCCTCCCTCTCTCTCTCCTCCATTCGTTTTTTTCCCACCATCCCTTCCAACTATTTATTCTTTTATTACCGTCTCAATGTTTTCTTCCTTCCCCTTCTCTCTCTTTTTTCGTCTCTGCGCTACGTGTCTCTCGTTTCTTTCATTTTGTTTTCTTTTTCGATTGAACTTTCCTCGTCCTCGCTCCATATCCTCACTTGAACCTTAATCCACTTCTTCCTCTTCTTCCTTCTCTTTCTCCTTCCCCCCTTCTGCCCCCTCCTCTGCCTCCTCCTCCTCCACCTCCTCAATCTCCCTTCCCCCCTCCTCCCCCTCCTCTCTCTTCCTCATCCCCCTCCTCTCTCTGCTCCTCCTCCTCCTCCTCCTACTCCCCTCCTTCTCCTCCTACTCTGCTCCTCTCTCTCCTCCTCCTCCTCTCTCTCCTCCTCCTTCTCTGCCTCCACCTCCTCCTTTTCTGCCTCCACTTCCTCCTCCTCCCGCCCCTCCTCCTCCTCCTCCTCCTCCTCCTCCTCCTAACATGGTTCTCCTCTCCCTCTCCCCCTAGTGGACGATGAGTTCCTGGGCCTGCGGGAGCTGCCGGAGACCTTCCCCTCAGACCCCCCGGAGCCCCTGCCTGTGTTCCTCATGGAGCCGGAGGAGGCCTACATCGTGAAGAACAAGCCCGTCAACCTGTACTGCAAGGCCACGCCCGCCACCCAGATCTACTTCAAGTGCAACAGCGAGTGGGTGCACCAGAAGGAGCACACGGTGGAGGAGAGAGTGGACGAGAACTCGGGTCAGTGATGATGACTTGATCTTAACCCCCCCCCCCTCCCCCCGCCACGCTTACACCGTTGGTTCACGCCCCCCCTTTTCAGTTTGAAGCCTGTGACCTCATTTTTTTATTTGAAAAGGTTCACGACCCCAAACGTTCATACGTGATCTGCCTCCACACACCTCGTTTGAACTCAGTCGACATTTGGCCTCGATCTGACCCGACACCTTGCATTTACCGGTCCAGCTCCGTCGCTTCCATATGCAATCAGATTTGTGTTTGCAGCCCAGCCATTGGTCCATCGAGCCGCCCATTCCACCCCATCCAAACACAGCTCAGGAGCCACCCAAATGGTTAGAGCCTTCCTCCAGGCCCTCTTGTCCAACTAAAGAGAGACTGTAAATGTAGGCTCTGTCTGCCTGTGCTAATAGTGTCCCAGTGAACGTATGCACATTGCACCACACAAAATGGTTCTGGTTAGCTCCTGGCTATAAGGATTCATTAGGCAGTATGTTCGTATATCCAGGACCTTTTTACGAGACCTTTCAAACCTTTTAATTTATTTCATAAAATATTTATCAATGAATTTCTACCCGTGTATAAGTCAACTGTATCTGTTGACCCCCATATGCATATCAGGCTCCCCAAAGGTTGCGAACACTGCCCTGTGCACCGTTCTGTACCGTTTTACTATTTTACTCTTTAGTCATTTAGCGATTATCCAAAGTGACTTGCGGACATTACAGGCATTGAACCCAGACACCACGCTACTCCCTGCCGTTTCTGTGTTTCCCTTTTTATTAGAAAAATACTCCAGACGCGTGGTTTTACAGTTCTTAGAAAAATAAATTCATCTGGGTTATGAATTATTCAAGCATCCACTTTGAAAGCCATATCCACATTTCACATCTGCAGCCTACTCCCAGACATTAATTAATAGGAGTGTTCCTCTCTACATAACACACATTCATCTACTCCTACTGCTTCCACACAAAGCCACACGGCGTTGGCTTGTTGACAAACATAAGGAACGCACACAGCAGGGTCACCCGGCTAATTGTGTAACCAGAACGTACATCATTAGATCTGAATATGAAATCCAATCCCTTCCCTCACTGTGTCTTGACTCTCTCTCTCTCTCTCTCTCTCTCCCTCTCTCCCTCTCTCTCTGTCTCGCTCTATGTTCTTATTTGAACATTACCGTTCTCTTTCTCTCTCCTTCTCCCCTTCTCTCCACTCTGTTTATTCTCATTTTCCCATCACCATTCCCCTTCTTCTCATAATCATTTTCCATCGTCGCTTTCTCTTTCCCTTTATTGCCACCCCTCGCAAATGTGAATCCAGCTCTTACACAAAATCCCCATTTGTTTGGAGCCATGGCCTCGTGCTGCTTTTGTCCGCAGCACAAACACACGCACACACAAACACACACACGCACACACACATACACACACACTCACGCTCCAGCTCTGTGAGTCTGTTTCAGGACAAGCCTAGCCTATAGGGTGCTTCATGCGCAGCTCTAGCTCCAACACACACTGATCAAAAAACCTTTTCCGGCAGAGGAGGCCGTAGGCCAATAGCATTTAAATGATGAAATAGACTTGGACATGCTTACCAATACTGAAAGCCACCGCCCTGCTGTTGGACAAGCCTGTCTTGTGTAGTATAGTGTGGTGCAGGGTGGTTTAGTGTGTGTGTGTGTGTGTGTGTGTGTGTGTGTGTGTGTGTGTGTGTGTGTGTGTGCATGGGTGTATGTATGCATGAGTGTGTGTGTGTGTGTGTGTGTGTGTGTGTGTGTGTGTGTGTGTGTGTGTGTGCGCCTGTGTATGCATGTTTGTGTGTGTGTGTGTGTGTGTGTGTGTGTGTGTGTGTCTGAATGTGCGTGCGTGTATTGTTGCGTGGGCAACCTTATTTATATATGGGTGTGTGTATGTGCGGGTGTGTGAGTGCATGGGTGTGTTTATGGGTGTGTGTGTGTGTGTGTGTGTGTGTGTGTGTGTATGTGTCTCCGAGCCCATGCTGACGTGATATTCCAGTGGGGGCTGTTTAAGAGAGTGGGGCCCCTGAGGGCCAGAGACCCATTACACAGACACACACACCCCAGTGATTGGCTACATTCAGCCACCGTAGTTGAAAATGGAGTTCTTTTATTTTGCCCACAGGTACCAATCACATAACATTTACCATTTGTATCCCACTGCTGATGCTGCTGCCACTGCCTGGCCACACACACCTTGGCAGACACACACACACACACACGCACATTTCACACACACCCCTGCATATTCACATGCACACACACACGCCACACATTGCCTGCCTGCCTTTTTCTACAGATTGCTGTGAACAAAACACAACACTCTCTGCATGGTTAAACTATTTCAAGAAAGCAACACCGGTGATTAAGTCAACAGCCACGTTGATTTGAATTGAGAGTGTCCAAAATGCCTCTTGCTTTTTTCCTTGAAGAAGATGGAACAGTTTTATTGTTATTATGAAAAGGAATAGTGCAGAGAATGAATAAGAACTATATATTTTATTATATATCATGAGGAACAAAAGTACACAAAATGTACGAGGACTAGCTTATCATATATTATGAAAAACAAAAGTGTTCAGTATGGATGAGGACTATATTGTTTATTATATATTATGAAGAACAAAAGTGTTCAGAATGGATGAGGACTGTATTGTTTATTATATATCAAGTACAAAAGTGTACCAAATGTATGAAGACTGTATCGTTTATTAGATTAGAGGCTCGGTTCATCCACAGAGTAAACTTCCTACACATTATATCGACACAATGCTCTGCAGATCTGCATATTCAAGACATCTAACGATACACATTATAATACACAACTATAAATCATGCACATGTTATGCACAATCCGATGGATACTCGCCCACTCCTATGATAATACACTGCTTTTATATGCTGCTTTTATGCACTGCCTTTAGATACACTTAGAACACAAATACACAAACATGAGGGTCGGATACATTGCCCCACACACACACACCCACACTTGCACATTTACACAAACACATGTATAACACGCATAAACACACACACACACACACACACACACACACACACACACACACACACACACACACAGTTCATGGCCTGTGCAGCTCCCACTCTGTTCCTCTCTAATTTCACCCAACTGACAGAAAATGAGCTCAGATAGAAAGCATAGTTCATCCCAGAGGAAATAGGATCCGTTAATATCTCCTTTTTGTCTCCTCGCTCTCTCCCTTCCATTCTGTCTCTCCCTCTCTTTATCAGCCTCTCCCCCACGAGGACCAAGAGATGGTCATTTTAAACAAAGCGTTAGTGACAAGGTGATATCAAACAACATAGACAGACTGGGATTTTTTACCGTTGGCAGATTGTTGATTGTCCCCCAGACTCCGATCTGGTCTACTGTCTGGAACATTTGAAAAAAACACAAATAGTGTACAACACACATTGGCATGACAACAGACCATGAGTAACAGACTCAGTTCAGGACCCCATTAGGTGGAGCGGTATTATCCCGGCCCTACCTGCTTACTCACCCATAGCTCAGCA
>NC_140292.1:6085001-6090391 GCF_964030765.1 Micromesistius poutassou | reverse complement strand
GTGAGGTTTTATAAAATAGCATAAACGTTTAGTCATCATCTGTATGCCCAGGACACAACACCACACACACTCCCCAATAATCCATGGCTGCTAATGTTTCCATCCACCGTGCAGATGGGATTCACACCTCATCACGAAACAAGAGGGATTCATAACGAGAGTCAACGGCATGTGGAAGGGAAGGATTCGGGAGGCCAAGAAGGCAAAGCAAACGAAAGAAAGAAACCATTAAAAGAACCCTTATGAACTGTTTCAGTTACATATACGCCAGCTGAACTCTGGCTTAAGAGAAAGGGAATGAAGAGTTTTTTATCATATCTCCATGAAACTCACACTGCTCCCCCAGAGGGACCACGCTCTTTAAAGACAGGCGCCTCGTTCCCCACACAGGAATATGCAGTGAGCTCATAAAATACTCCTAAATCTGCTTTGGGAAAAAGAATGCCGCTTTATCGCGCCCATTTTCTCTTTCTTCCCCCTCCTCCCTCCCCTCCAGAGCTCTTGTCACATCCCTGAGAGAAGAAAAATAAAAAAAAACCTCCTCCTCGAGGTTCAGAGGTTACACAGCGCGACGGAGCGACTGCTGGGCTACCGTTGCCATGGCAGCCGTTTTTTAATTCAGCCGTCGCCTCGGCCACGCCGGGGTCCTGCCGCGATGCGGTGGGATAACGAGTGGCTGGTGCTCCGCGGGGGCGGGGGCTGGGGGGGGGGGGAATGGAGACCCCCGCTGTCTTGATTAAATCCAATGGCTTCCCTCTTGGAGGAGACCAGGGAACTGAAAGACCCCGACTCTGCCGGATTCATTTGGACAGCGGGGGAGCGGAGTGGGAAAGGTTCTCCAGTTGTTGTTTTTTTTTTACAGCTTCTGTGGAGGCCTCTTTGGAGTCTTAGAAGAAGAATGGAGCGCGTCAGTGAAACGAAAGTCCACTGTTCAGAACTCGCCAAAGTTCTACAGAGTGCGGATCCCCTACTGCACAACGCCATTATGAACCCAGATCGAGTGCCTTTACCACGTTAAGTCGCACAAATATGTGAATACTAGTAAATAAAAGGAATGTAGTGGAGCTAGTGCATGTGTGCTGCAGCTCATGGCTGGTTTTATGTGGGGATTTCTTAACAGGGTTTATTGTATAAATGCTGACAATAGATCGCATTATTACCTCCTTCCCTCATGGCGTCATCGTCCATCGTCTTTGTTGATCGGGTTAGTTGTTGGGTGGTCACCATTTAGGAAGATTTGGTGGTCCAGACATTCGCTTTTGATTATTGGTTATTTTGCAAAGGGTGGGCCAGCTGACCACCACGTGGTGCTCAAAGCATTGTTACATCCAAGTCAAATACACAACAGAGACAATCATTATGCCCAAACCGCAGCACCATGACCACCAGCGGTTCGTAAACTGCAGTAAATACCGGTTCAAACGTTTTTTTTCTTTCGTTTAGTTTTTAGAAACCATCATGACTAAAGTATGGCACGCCTCTCTGAACCCAAAATAAAAGAATATAAAAGCAAGATGGCGGTGGTGCGGGTCACCTTGTCAAAGGAGACGGTGCGGCTCTTCCCCAACCCCACGGGTGGAATTGAGTGGAGCATGGGGGGGGGGGGGGGGGGGGTTGGTGTGGGTGGAGGTGTGTGGTGGTTAGGGCGGGCTTGTATGTCAACACTAAAAGCACTTCAGAGTACCCCAGTGGAACACTAAATCGTGTGCCTGTGTGTGTGTGTGTGTGCATGTGTGCAGGCACGCGTATGTATCTGTGTGTGTGTGTGTGTGTGTGTGCGTGCATGCGTGTGTGAGTGCATGCCGGAGTGTTTGTGTGTTCATTAAGTTTCCACCTAAGGGTACAGAGCAGAAAGGTGTGAAAATAAGCCAGACACCCCCCGTCTCCCAAGCCCCCCCCGCCCCCCCGCCCCGTCTCCCCGCGTCAGCCAAGACCAGACGTTGACCTTCAGGCCTCAGTGCTGTCAGTCATCACCTTTCCCAAAAGGGGCGGGAGCTGTGATTTACTCCATCACAACCCCAGTCCTTACCCTTACTTCCCCTTGTCCTCCCCTGCACTCTCGTCGTCCCCGGCCCCCTCTCTCTCTCGCTCTCTTTCACTTGACTTCCAAACGCTAGGAGCGGCTGAGCGAAACCCAATGAAATCTCCCTCTATCGACCGCCTCGGCCTTTCCTGCCTTTCAGCATTTCAGTCTGTGGTTTCGTTGGTACGCGGTGATCCTGGTTCACCGCGGTGGTGCGCTTGAAAAGGCTCGCTCGGTTCTGCTCTTTAGCTTCAGGCCTGAGGGGCGGCCGGGGTAGTGAGGCAATCGCATTGATCTTAAACGTCAGGGGGATCCCAGGAAGTCTCCACATTACGGATTATCCGATCTATATCTATGTAGAATGAATCAT
Organism: Micromesistius poutassou; assembly: GCF_964030765.1. Taxonomy (NCBI): domain Eukaryota; kingdom Metazoa; phylum Chordata; class Actinopteri; order Gadiformes; family Gadidae; genus Micromesistius; species Micromesistius poutassou. The sequence continues at coordinate 6,087,998 of NC_140292.1, read as the reverse complement.
AATTATCATAACATTAAAAGATACGATTCTTTAAATCGGATTCACGTTAAAAATAAAAGATGGCTGAGCAGGGGGTTGTAGGTTGATTTACCTTTCGTTGGTGCACTGTCACACTCTATAAACTCATTGGTTCATTGGCACATTTGCATTAATGTGACTCACAAGCAATTATCATTAAACTCCATGCTTAAGGTCACATGTAAACAATGATAACCTGAAATGTTTTTTCCTTATTTAATACACTGTTTATGACTGCTGATTACACTCGGTATGTTTGTATCACTACCTTCACCGACATTTTAAAGTCTGAGACACGCATTTACCCGTATAGTTTCACAGCGTTGTTGTTTAGTGTGCGTACTTCTTCCCATTAATATTCATACGTCTCACATTTCCATATTGGTGCCCTTGCCGATGCGGAGCATATGGCGTATTGTCTCACAGCGAATAAGTGGATGATTATTCTGTCACCTTTGGCGGCGCATCCTCCCGGTGTGTCATTCAGCGATGTGACATAAAAAATAACAATGAAGAGATAGTTAATGGACTTAGTTATGTATCACAAGAGCAAGAGCAACAGAGCGGATAATCAGCTCTGAGAACGATGGTTCTTATAAATTCATCATATACGTTTCCTTCCTTCCCTAAAGTCTGGGCGATTTGTTTCTGGGCGCCTCGTTTCTTTACTGGTGGCCGATGGATTGTGGCTCCTGTCCCACATCGACTCTTTCACAATAGAGCTAATTAACGCGGTACATTTACAGCGCCAGGGATCGGATACTGGGCTAATTGGACTAATTGCTAAGGGTTAATCAACACTCACCTCTTGCTTATTTACGACCGGAACCCCATGAGATTTATCCACTGCATACCCCCGCCCTCCCGTTGCCCTGCATAGGGGCGGTTTTAGACCCTGTTTACGGGCTGAAACCTCAGCCGTCCTGGAAATGTCAAGGCATTCACTTTTCGTCTGCAATTAATTTAACAACTTTTATTAAGCCTTCATCCAAACTGTAAGGGTGGGCTGATAGTTTCAATGAAACAGTGTCTGGAAGGAGTCGAAGGACCAGGCGTCAAAATGATCCGACAACATATATGACCCATGGGTGTATCAGATATAACCCTATCAAATCATCCACAGCCTGGCCTGATGTCCCGATGTCCCGCGTTCCTCTAGCGAGTAGTGTACATAATAAACCATTATCTTATTTGAAGGTCCAATCCTAGAATGGCCAGCTTGACACGTTGCACCCTGACAGGGGGTAACAGGGTGAGATGTCAGCTCAGCCTTTAGGCAACTGACTGACACCTCCCAACTGCTGCAGGCCAGTCACTGTGCCATCAGCTTCACCCCACCGCTGTACACCTGACCTCCCTTGCATACCAAGAGAGCAGTGATCACCGCCGTGATCCGTGCGTGTGTGTGTGTGTGTGTGTGTGTGTGTGTGTCCATATATACCCGTCACCGATTGTGTCTTTATGTCTGACTTGAGCACCTTCTTGGGTCTATGCTGCTAGCCTCTAGCGACGCGGCGCGAATTTGCCCGTCGTTTAAGTTAAGTGAACACTTTCAAAGCGTACAATTGTTTCATTGCCGTTTGTTTCAAGCCAGTTCAGACTCGATGCTGTGTGCCCACACTGGAACAGGCCAGTTCCACGTAGCAGAGACCAAAATGGAATCCTTTCCATTTTCCATTTTCAAATTTCTTTTTGTATAGGTTTCAATTTGTGTTTATAGTTTGGAATCCCACCAAAACAAATTATGTTTGTCTCTACTTTTAAGTTCTTGCAGTCCCTTAGTTATTTTCCTGCCTCTTCTGTCCTCCACCCACTTCTGCCTGCATCTCTATCTCAATGTTTTTTCCAACCCTTTCCCCATCGTTCCGTCACCCTCCCTCTGTCATTTTGAAGTCTCCTATTTGACAGCTTCTCTCTCTTCATGACGGCTGACACGCTGCAATTTCCCTTCGTTAATGACGAGAAATGTGCCAATTACCTCCAAGGATGTTCCACTGCCAATCAACACTAACAAGCTGTGTGTGTGTGTGTGTGTGTGTGTGTGTGTGTGTGTGTGTGTGTGTGTGTGCCTGTGCGTGCTTACGTGCTTACGCGTGTTTGTGTGCATGTGTGTGGATATTCTTAGTCTCCTACTTGCATTGCTGAATGTGTGTGTACGTTTAAATGCCTGCCTTTTGAAGAATTTCAATGATGTTGGTTCTGCATGTTTCTCACATTATAGATGGCAGTATATATTATATAACTGCTTGGTTTGAGGTAGTTAAGCTGTGTAAACATTCATAGAGATATTGAGGATAGATGGTACTTATGTCTTAAGGAATGTTTTTGTTGTGGCCAACTTTCTGTCCTGCTACCACTTACACACACAAGCCTGGCATGGTTCACACACACACACACACACACACACACACACACACACACATGCATACACACACAAACACACACACACACACACACACACACACAGCTACACACACACATGCAAACATATATACATACACACAGACTCACACACACACAGCATCCTCTTCTTGGGACATTGATTTCCACACCTTGTCTCGTCTTGCAGACACAGCCTCTATCAAAACTAAAATGGGCTTTTGTTTCAACTTTAATTGGCTGTCATTTAAAAGTACTCTTGACTTATTATCGCCACACATTTGCATAGCCCCGTGATTGGATAAACACCGCTTTAGTTGTCTATTCCCAATTAAAAGAGCAGACCTTTCATTTCCCTAACGTCTCCACTAGAAAGTGCTGATGCAAGCCTTGACAGAGCGACTTATTTATTACCCTCGATGTTTTCCGGTATGCGAGGGGGTTTAGTAATAAGTCCACACAAACCCACACATACACAATACGCAACACACATATCAGTTTATGAGACGATAGCACACCAATGTGTCTCCAATTTCATTTTGGAACGCCTCCAACCCTTTATTGCTATCTAAAATGTTTTACGCGTTATCGTTTGCCATC
>NC_140292.1:6057501-6072501 GCF_964030765.1 Micromesistius poutassou | reverse complement strand
CTGCTCATGACTTGGTTTGCGTCCGATTTGTTGAGTTGGTTTTTATTTTGCATTCCATTTTTTTTGTCCTTGTCTAGTTTTGTTTTGTTTGTTTTCTGTTGTATTCAAATTTGATTTTCATCATCACTCTCCCCCTTCCCACCCCCCCACCCCACCTTCTGTTCACCTCCCTCCTCCTCCTCCCCCTCCCTCCCCCCCTCCACTCCTCCTCCATCCACCACCTCCTGCCTCCCTGTGCCTCCTCTCCAGACTCTTTGTTTCAGAAGTCATCTGAAGACAGGATTGAATTGGCCCAACCATGTGAGTCCTTCGTTTCATTTGATCATTTTTTGGTGTGAGTTGGTTACGTGTGTTTCCATGTCCCTTCAGAACTCATCGTACTCTCAGTGTGTCTCGCATCACATCCAATGGTTCGGTGTGTGTGCAAACACTGCAAAACACAGACTGCAGATCCCTCCTTTCTTTTTCGAATGACCATCCTTTTCCATCTCTCCATCCCAGAAGATCCTAGTGTGGTTTTAGCGTCGGCGAGAGAAGAAAATCAACAGTGGTTATGAAATCACCTCCTGTTCCCCGAACGTAGAGATCTCTCCTCAAACGCAGCGCACATTCTTATTTTCACACAGAGCTTTCATACAGCCCGTGACACACATAGCACACGGGTCACACAGGACACTTTGAGTTTCAGCTTTTTTCTTGTATTTTATTTTTTCCACCACAGCGCTCCTGGCCCGGTTGCTCCCTGCCAACTTCAGACAGACACACTTTTTATTAGCCCTCGCCCCAAAGGGAGCAACAACTCAGAGCCCTGACTCCTCAAGTTGAACTGCTCTCTCCTCCTTTTCTTTATATATCTCAATGTATTTATGTCTCTCTTATGTCTCCCCCTGTGTGTGTGTGTGTGTGTGTGTGTGTGTGTGTGTGTGTGTGTGTGTGTGTGTGTGTGTGTGTGTGTCTCTCTCTCTCTGTCGCCGTCTCTCTCTCTCTCTATCTCCCTCCTCTCTCTGTCTCTCGCTCCCTGTCTCTGTCTCTCTCTATATCCCTCCTCTGTGTGCATATGTCTCTTGGTCTCTCTGTCTCCGTCTCTTTCTCTCTCTGTCATCTCTCTCTCTCTCTCTCCCTCTCTCTGTCTCTGTTAATCTCTGTCTCTACCCAGAGAACAGAGAATGTTCAATAATCCCTTTCATTTCCATATCTTGAAATGTTCAAAGGGATGTAGTATTCTGGAGTGATACATTTTAATGCACACACTAAGCAGGTTGCTTGCCTTTATCATCAAAGGCAGAATATAGAAGGCGATTGTTGATGTGACCAAAGGGGGTCCGCTTGTGTGTGTGTGTGTGTGTGTGTGTGTGTGTGTGTGTGTGTGTGTGTGTGTGTGTGTGTTGGTGGGGGGGGGGGGACAATGTATGTTAAGTAACAACAGGGTAAATCTGGCACAAAGCAGACAACGTTTACGGAAAGAAAGAATACATGATCCAGTCTTTCATCGTCCCCTCCTCCCTCTGCTTGGTTCTCATGGGCCCATGTCTGTAGAGGAGAGATTAGATGCCCGTATGTATGTATGTATGTATGTATGTATGTATGTATGTATTCTTTGTCAATTATAGGTTAACAATCGACCACACACACTCTTTCAAGAGTGTTTCCTTACTGTTCCTTAAGGTGGTGAGGAGAGCCCTTTACTGTTTGTTTGAGATAATCCGTGAGGTCGCTCTTTGATGGTGGTTACGTAGGTTGGCCTTTGTGACTTTGTTGTGGAAATAAATGTGGATTTGGATCATGTGGATGTATCGGAACAGATTGTACACAATAACACGAGAGTCCTTGGTGTTGAATATATTCCTATTCATACATTACATTCAACACATGGACTTGGACACATTCCCAAAAAAAAGGAAACAACTTCCCCACCCACATTGTGTTCACAGTCCATTAATTATATTGAAATTAGAAACTGCACGCACCTCGATTTCCATCATCTATTAACCGCACAATCGCCCTGCTCTGACCAAGGAATCTTTGAGTTATCTCCTTTTCCTGCCTGAGAACACAACAGACACAGATTGAATGCCATCTGTACCGCACAGAGCCACAAGGCTAATTTGCAACAGCCAGCCACCAGGCATAACCTACATACATTCCCTGTGAACGGACCCATGGCCAATGCTGCCCCCTTGTGGGCACATTACTCCCTGTTCCATCTGCAAGCCAAACCCTGATTTCAACCACATTTTTGGTTTTAGGTGGATAGTGACTTCCTTTTTTTAAATGCAGTATTTAGATTTTTTCATCTTTCTTGATGTTCTTTCGTCCGTGAAACTGCATACCACCACAAGGTACTGCTGCAGGCATCAGACACACACACACACACACACACACACACACACACACACACACAAACAGGAGTTGAGACACAGATGTGCTCACACTCATGCATGTCATTGCACACGTTCTGCTCCTGGCGCTGTAGACGTCTGTGAGCACTTTGCTTTGACTTTCGAGTTAGTGAAGGACATTCTGCTGCACTAATCAAAGGAGTTCCTCCATTGGGAATATTATAGTATTAATTATATATATAAATACATAACATCCTACGGACATGATAAGGCCTGATAAATCATATAGGATTTGTTGGGTGCCCACAAGTCCAAAACACTTCTATTCACCTCCATCAGTGGACAAGAAAGGCGGTGTTATATTTCCTCCAGGGGGGGGGGAGGGTTAGGGGAATATCTGCATTAATCTCCCACGCTGCTACAGGAACAGGAAATGAGATGGGTGATAATGGTTGTTGTCACACCAGCCATCATACAGACATGATGGATGCTCTCTATAGGGACTAATTGCTTTTCATTCTTGTTCTGTCTGTCTCCGTCTATGTCTCGTCTCCCTTTCTGCGCCCCCTCATCTCTCACACACACACACACACACACACACACACACCATTCATCATCGTCATCATCATCCTCCTCCTCCTCTGCAGTGGCGCCCAGCACGGACGACGTGGCTCTGTATGCGGGCGTGGTCATCGCGGTCATCATGTGCCTGGTGATCTCGGTGGTGGTGGCGCTCTTCATCTACAGGAAGAACCACCGAGACTTCGAGTCCGACATCCTGGACTCGTCCGCCCTCAACGGGGGCTTCCAGCCCGTCAACATCAAGACCGCCCGCACAGGTGGGTGTTGGGGGGGGGGGGGACGGAGGGAGGGAGGGAGGGAGAGAGGGAGAGAGAGAGAGAGAGAGAGAGAGAGAGAGAGAGAGACGGAGTGGATTTGTGTGGGTGTGCAGTGTGAGAAAGAGAGAGAGAGACAGAGGTGCAGTGTGTGTGTGTAGTGGGAGATGGACGGTGTGTGTGTGTGTGTGTGTGTCACTGTGTGTTTGTGTGTGTGAGGTGTGAGAGAGACTGCATGACGTGTATATGCCTGTCTGCAACTGTGCGTGTGTGTGTGTGTGTGTGTGTGCACGCGTGTGTACGTGCGTACCAGTGCAGGTCACACTCCTGCGTCGTTGTACTTCAGCTCCCCGTCAGTAGGAAGTACGCTGTGAGTGCTTCCGTTGTTTCCACCCAACAAACCCGCGGCGTGTCAGGCAGGCCGGCTGTTTGATGGAGCCCGCCCCCATGGCATCACCCAGCGAGGAAGACAAGAGTCTTCCTTCCCCAGCTGTGTCTGGCCAGTGGCGTTTGGTGTGTTGTCAGAGCTGATGTGAATCCAAATGTTCCTTTGCTGTGGTGTTAGGCGTGAGGAAGGCATCACAAGCTGTGGATGTGGATGTTGATGTGAGAGCCCTGGCGATGACGATGAGACGATTAATGTGCGCATTGTTGTTGTTGTTGTTGTGATGGGAGACCAATCCCTGCACTAGATGTCATTATGGCGTGATAATAATAATCATCAGAGTGATAATGACGATAATAATAAGCAGGGGGGTGTGTTCAGCTGATATGATATCAGGCGACGTTTCAATGGGCACAGCCAGGTGCTCGCGGCTTGGACGACAATATGAGAAAGCAGCAAAGTTCTATAATATTAATACAATGTATCATTAATACAAGCAGTTGTAATAATATATAACGACAAATATATAACCATGACCACCACTCAAAGGGTGCATGCAGAGCAGAGTGCACGTTCACTCCCCCGTGCTACTCTCATTTAAGCTAACAAACAACCTCCCCAGTGTCGCCTGAACTAAGTTAAATAAGCAGGTTTACTATGGCCATCTGTTGCTCATGAGTCACGGCCGTATCCCACTCTTTTTTGCTGCCTTCAAGTGTCGATACCTATTCTGTCTCCGGGCTCAAGTGGACTTAGAGGAGGCGTGCCTCAGGAAGGAAGAAAAAACAAAGCTGGCTTCTAATGAACTCCGCCGCGCTGTCGTCAGGGCAACAGCTGTCCGCGCGTATTAACAACAAAGCCTTTCAATTTGTCCTGGTTTGGAGAAAAAAAAATAGTGTCTTTTGTTTGAGGTTGAGATGTCGTGTTCCTCTGCCTCGTGACCTCACCTCTTATTTTGCTTTTTATTTAGTTATCTAGTCGTTTGAGCAGACACTTTTCTCCAGGAGTGACTTCCGATGCATGTCATTGAGGAGAAGATAGAGGGAAGGTTAGGTATCTTGTTAATGCTCTCCCTCCTCTTCTCCTTCCCCCCTCCTCTCCCTTTCTTCTTTTTCTTCTCCTCTCCCTCCTTCCACATCTTTCTCCTTCCCCACCTCCTCCTCTTCTCCCTCCCTACTCCTCCTCCTCCACTTCTCACTCCTTTCTCCTCCTCCTTCCTCCTCTTCCCTTCTTCCTACCATCCCTCCCTTCTTCCTCCTCCTCTCCCCTCATCCTCCTCATCTCCCTCATCCTCCTCCTCCTCCTCATCTCCCTCCTCTCCCTCCTCCTTAACCCCCCCCCCTCCCCCCCTCCTCCAGCCGACCTCCTGACCTCGCCCCCGGACCTGACCTCGGCGGCGGCGCTGTACCGCGGGCCGGTCTACGCGCTGCACGACGTGGCCGACAAGATCCCCATGACCAACTCGCCGCTGCTCGACCCGCTGCCCAACCTCAAGATCAAGGTGTACAACTCGTCGGGCCTGGTCACGCCCCAGGACGAGCTGGGCATGGCCGGGGACTTTGCGTCCAAGCTCTCCCCCAAGCTGTCCCACTGCCTGCTGGACGGCAGCGGCGAGGGCACCATGGGCCGCCGGGCCCCCGCCACCCAGACGCTGCTGCGCAGCCGGGACCCCTCCTGCACCGCCGTGGGATCCTTCAACTCCCAGGGGGGCCACCTCATCGTGCCCAACTCAGGTGGGTTGGTGGAGTGGGGTTTGGGTGATGTGGGTGGAGGGGTTTTGTTCGGGGGGGGATGGAGGGGTGTGAGTGGGGGTGGGTGGAGGGGTTGGGTGGGACAGGGGGAGGGGTTGGGCGTGGTGTGGTGGGGGGAAGGGATTGTGTTGAACGGGTGGAGGGATTGGATTGGAAGGGTTTGAGGGGTTTGATGGCGTGGGTGGAGGGGTTGAGTGCGGTGGGTTGAGGGGTTGAGTGTGGTAGGTGGAGGAGTTGAGTGCAGTGAGTGAAGGGGTTGGGTGGGGTAGGTGGACGCGGTTTGGATGTAGAAGTGGTTTATTTTTCTAGAATAACATCGATGAAGTCCATACAGAGTATATTGCATATTTATAATCAATCCAGTAGCAAAAAGTGTCATTGTGGTGAGTGCATTATGCAGGCTGTAGAAACCGAATAAATTACGCATTCTCAAATATTATCATAACCCGTCCAGACCATTGTAATTCTATCTGACTGTTGGCAGATTCGGTTACGTCTTACTGTCATCACTCGGTGATCTGTTCGCGACGTTCAGTTGAATCAACATACATGTGGTATTAATGTAGAGGAGGAATTAGCATACACGTTGTGGTGCCATACACGTTGTTTTAATATACATACATATAGAGGTCTCGGGAAACCCGTTGTCTGCAACTCTGCGGGCCAAAATGATTGCCCAGATGCATGAAAAACATTTGAATTCATAGGAATATGTAAAACCTTATGTAGTAAATCAAAGCATGGCTTACCCCCACACACCCCAACACACACACACACACACACACACGCACACACAGACACACACAGACCAACAGAGACACACACACACACACACGCACACACACGCAGAGCCAGGCTGATGGATGTCCATGTGTGTGGGAACTCGCATTAGAGAGACAGAGCAGGAGAAGCAGTGGTTTAATGTTTCAGGAGCGGCTTTGTGCTAGCAACGCTGTCCTCACTTCAAACAAGCGCAGACATTTTTGGTGAAACCTGCCACAGACGCACGCTGACAGGCGTAGCAGAACTCGCTGCGACAGTGAAAAAGAGACTCGCAAATGCTCAAGTTTCTTAAGTTTTTCATTTTCTTTTTTTCCCGTGGATTCCTGTAAAACATCTTAACCGGTGGTAGTGCTTAGCCGGCTTATCGCGTTACATAGCGGGAGTGTGGAGGGGGGGGGGGGGGGGGGGCCTGAGTATATTTGCCATCTGATCTGTGTGTGTGTTTGTGTGTGTGTGTGTGTGTTTGTGTGTGTGTCTGTGCGTGTGTAGGTAATGACTTTTTTTTGCCACTGACTGTCTGGGCGGTTTGGTATTTTACATCATCCCCCCCAAATGCGCTTCCGCCGAATCTCTTTGAAGTCAGGGTTTGAAGGTGGGGTGGAGTTAGTAATCCCCGCAGTGGACTTTTGATTGCTTTGCTAGCTAGATAGCTAGTGCTCGCAGTAGCGCTGTAGTCCTGTCTGTCAACCTTTAGAAAAGTTCAGCGGAAGGACATGGGGAAATCAATGAGACCATCTGAGAACCGCCGGCAGACAGGCAGACAGACAGACAGACGGACAGACCTGTTCATAAGAGAGAGAAGTAGGCAGACATGAATGAAAAGGGAAATGGAGAGAGAGAGAGAGAGAGAGAGAGAGAGAGAGAGAGAGAGAGAGAGAGGGGGAAGAGAGAAAAACAAGAGTGCACAGGCCACCATATTAAGTTTGTGATGGAAAAATTTAAATCATACTCGAGGATTATTGATTTTGGAAATGAAATGCCATATGCCATATGACAAGACATCAATGTGGATATATATTTATATGGGAATGAGGGAACCACAATTATTTTACTTGTCAATAGAAAGGCTGCAGTCCTGTTTGGCCTATCATATGCCTTAGAGCACTATGAATGTTGAAAAATAAATGGGAATTTATGAAATTCATAATAAATTAACAAATAGTCATTTTAGTTTTTTGTCACTCTGTTTAAGTTATAAACTTTATGAATACCCATCACCCCCTTAATTGAAAAGATTTTGACGGCAAATACATTTAACAATCATTTCACAAGCACACACTTACTCTTTTGCAGGCTTTGCATGGATCAGAATGGTATTGGTATTCATCTACATACAGACTATGTTAGGTTAACTTGTACTGATGTGGGTTGTGAATTGTTGTAAGTCGCTTTGGATAAAAGCGTTTGCTAAATTCCGTAAATGTAAATGTAAATGTACTGATGTATATATTTGTTTCTTTGTGTATGTGGGTGCGTGCCTGTGTGTGTGTGTGTGTGTGTGTGTGTGTGTGTGTGTGTGTATGCGTGCCTGTGTGTGCGTGCCTGCCTGTGTGTGTTTGTGTGCGTGTGTGTGTGCGTGCCTGCCTGTGTGTGTTTGTGTGCGTGTGCGCGTGCGTGCGTGTGTGTGTGTGTGTGTGTGTGTGCGTGTCTGTGTGTGTGTGTGTGCGTGTGTGTGCAGGGGTGAGCCTCCTGGTCCCGGCGGGGGCGGTGCCCCAGGGCAGGGTGTATGAGATGTATGTGACGGTCCAGAGGAAGGACAGCATGAGGTAGGCACACTTCAGGAACACACCACTCCATGGCTCCTCAAGCTATCTGTGTCTTTGTGCCTGTGTTTGTGTGTGTGTGTGTGTGTGTGTTTGTGTGTTTATATCTGTGTGTCAATATTGGCATTTTTGTGTGAGTGTGTGCCTATATGTGTTTGTCCATATGTGTTTGTGTGTGTGTGCGTTCATGTATGTGTTAGTGGGTCTATGTATTCATGTGCATATAAATGTGTGTTACCTTATGTGGGAGTTTGACATATTTACCTCTCTTTCTCTCTCTCTCTCTCTCTCTCTCTCTCTCTCTCTCTGTTTCTCTCTCTCTCTGTTTCGCTCTCTCTCTCTCTCTTTCTGTCTCTCTCTCTCTCTTTCTGATTCTATCTCTCTCATTATCTCTCTCTCCCCGTCTCACTCACTCTCTCTCTCTCTCTCTCTCTCTCTCTCTCTCTCTCCCTCTCTCTCTCTCCGTCTCTCTCTCTCTCTCTCTCTCTCTCTCTCTCTCTCTCTCTCTCTCTCTCTCTCTCTCTCTCTCTCTCTCTCTGCCAGGCCCATGGTAGACGATGGCCAGACTGTTCTGAGTCCGGTGGTAAGCTGCGGGCCCCTGGGGGCGTTGCTGACCCGGCCCGTCGTCATAACGATGCACCACTGCGCAGTGTGCGACGGCCAGCAGGATTGGCTCATCCAACTGAAGGGCCAATCACAGCAGAGCCAATGGGAGGTGAGCTGCGGCTGGCCCGAACGTCACCATAGGCCAATGCAAACGAGCAAAACCAATGGCCAGATTTGTGTGTGCTTTTAGTTTGGATTGACCTGAAATTCATGAATGACACATGGAGACACATTTGCCAAAATGTGTCACCTACTCAACAAGTATGCTTCTCAACACGATTTTTTTTAAAACATTTTATAACCACTTCAAATCACTCTTGAACTATCAATGTCTCTGGTACTATACCTTCTAGTTGTATGCTTGTGTGTTTTTTTTTTTGTGGGTGTGGTAATGTGTGTGTGGGTGTGTGTTTTCGTTCTTTCTTCCTCTTTTGTGGCTTTGACGCTATTCGACGCGTCGACAGCAATCATTCCACAGTTTCACAGTACATCCTCGTAACGACACCCCCTCCTCCCCCCCTCCGAATAAACCCTTAAACAAAGGCTGAAACGAGAAACCTGAGTCCCTCGAGGTTTACTAAATCCGTCCATCATCTCCTCCGCGACGGCCGGTGCTATGAAATTCCTGCTGCTTAGCAACGACCACCAATAAATGTATAATACACGCTCTTAGCGTCACTTCATCTCTCAGGCCGCCTGGCCCTAAACGAGGACCTTGCAGCTCCCGTTCCGTTATAAAGGGTACGCCGTACGGAAATAGCTCTCAGAACGGAGGGAGGAACGAATGGAACGCGTCGTCGGGGCACGTTCAACCCACGTGTGGAACCAAGTGCCTCGGACGTTCCTCACTTGAAGCAAAGTGGAACTGCTGATGTAGTGTTCATCTATTGGTTGGTCTCCAGGGTCAAACCAAAGGGTTTGTTGCTCGGAAGTTTCATGGACATTCCTCACTTCTAGGAAAGTGGGACTACTTATGTATGTGTTCATCTTCTCAGAAGATTTGATGTAGTCTTTGAGTGCTGGGAGGAAGGTCCAAGATACTTCAGGGTCAAATCCTTTAGTTTGATAGGCTTCCTAGAAGTAGGTAATGTCCAAGGAATTCCAAGGAAACTCTGCCATCTTGGGAGTCTTCAAGGCCAAAAAAAAAAAAAACCCTGAAGACTCCCAAGATGACAAAGTTCCCTTGTTATTCCTTGGACAAGCTTCTAGGAAGTGGAACTGCCTATGAGGTTTTTATCTACTCAAAGGCTTTGATATATCTCTTAAGTCTCTTTAGTCCTGCTGTAGCTGTGACCTTATACGGCAGAACGACCTCAAACAGAAAGGAGAGAATTCTGTAATAAAGACGATTTTCTTCTTTTTTTTTTTCTTCTTTGTCGTTCTGTGCGATCCATACCTTGAAGAAAAGGCCTCGCTTTTGTCGTTGACAGGGAAATCTTTAAACCAAATGTTTCCAGGAATAATTTCGACATTCTTATAGGATTTCTCCGCGATGGGTATCTTTTAATATGTCTCCCAGGCACTATAAAAGCCTTGGATAAGAAAAAATATTTGCTTATTATGAACCTTTCGATATTGCACACAATGCCAGACTGAGTGACTTTGATGAATGGCTTTGAAATGGCCAATAAAGCTCAGCGGGAGTGTTTGCGTTTTAACAGAGAAATAAGTATCGATTAGATCTTTGGCCTGTCGGAGGCCCGTGAACGGTAATAATGGGAGCTGACAGGCAAGTTTCTGGCTGCGGCTTCACACCGAGACCATTAAGAAACACATGCGTGTGTGTGTGTGTGTGTGTGAGTATGGGGGCTGCTGTGAAATATTGCTTTTGATGACACGCCGGATCTAAATGCGTATTCATCATGGAACAGAGTGAGTATTCCCGGCGCTCATTAAAGGAGAATTTCTTCATCGTATTACCACCTTGGATCAATTGGTGGTCCATTACTTAAACACAGATAGAGTTGGAAAGGGCTGTGTGTGTGTGTGTGTGTGTGTGTGTGTGTGTGTGTGTGTGTGTGTGTGTGTGTCTCCACGCGCGCGTGTGTGTGTGTGTGTGTGTGTGTGTGCAGATAATGATTAGGAGCTTTGTGGTGCTTTGTGCAGCTAGTTAAGCCGTGATTCATCCCACAGAAGTCAGGGACCAACGGTCACGGATATAAATACAGTAATGATTAGTGTGTGTGTGTGTGTGCTCGCGTGTGTCCAGGCGTGCGTGCCGTGCACCGCCGTCGACCCTCCATGCACACAAAGCCAGCCAGTGGTCATTTACCACTCTGCGGGAATTATCGCCCCGAATAAGTAGTTTCTAGCGTGCTCCCCCTGCAACGGTTAAACAGTCTAATGGCCGCCGTAAAGCGGCCTTAATCACAATAAAGCACTGTAATTCCTCCACTGTCTCTCATCATAATAAGCTGAATTCATGCCTTTGTTACGGCAGCGGCCTGTAGAGTTGGAGGGAGAGAGCGAGAGAGAGAGAGCTGGAGCGATAGGGAGAGACAGAGAGAGACAGAGAGAGAGAGAAACACAAATTAGAGCAATCAACAGAACCTTTCCACAGAGGCGTCCACGTTGGACAAACACAGGTGTCGCTCATAACACTAATTATGGGTCCACTGCTTACATGCAGCAGGGCACGGGGGAGCGGCCTCATCGCCACTCGTTCAGTCTACCCACAATGCCCTGGTCAAGGAGCCGACCGGTCATTAGCGTGGCGAGCGACACCTGTGTGTGTTCTATGGCGACGCCCCCCCGGTGAAGAAAGGGACTATTAAGAGAAAGATTTGCGGCACAATGAAAAAGGTAGTTTGATGTACGATGAAAGAGAGGAATAAAAGACAGTGAGGTTTATGAGGAGGGGGAAGGACAGAGAGGGAGAGAGACAGAAGAGAGTAATGTGGGGGGGGGGGCATGACAGAGTGATAATGATCACTAGGTGTGATGTCCTATCAGTATTCCTTTAACGGCCGCGGCTATTCTGAGACAATAACAACAACAACAACAAGCTAGATATTGCTAATTTGCGTGTACACATTGTCCTTAGCATCAGGGGAGAATTCTCCTGCGTTAACACGAGCAGGTGGTAGCATAAGCAGATGGATAAAGACTTACACTTGAATAAATAAAATCTGAAGCGAGCGGTGTTTAAGATTATGTGTGGTGATTGTGTTTATTACAGGGTGCCGGGTCAAGATACTAAAATAAACATTAAAGGAGGAATTACTCTTTATGCTGCTATCTTTCATTTTTTTATTTTTTTTCAGCCTTTGTTTTGTTGAGTTTGATCATAAAATGGGATAAGAGATCGCCAAGTTTTATGTTGTGGGTTATTATGTATACGATAAACAAAATTACCTTCAGTTTCAAGGACAATCTACCCGGCAATGAGTTCCAGAATAGCAGCGAGCTTGTTCGCCAGACAGACGCCGGTTAAATTATGCACCACCACAAAAGAAGAGACGGCAGTCCAATGTTCATTATTCTCTTTCTTCTCCTTCTCTCTCTTCCTTTTCTTTTGGTCGCCGTGATTAATGTATTCCTGCCTAAACTCTCTTAAAATCTTGAACTCTCTTAAAATTGCACCTAAACATCCTCCATTTTGCATCGAGGCCTTCTTACCAACAGACTTTTTCCCCCACCATGGTTTCATCTCCCGCCTAATTGATTTTCCCGCCCTTTCCCAGCACTAACACCTCCGTTTTGTTTTGTCCCCCTCCCTCTCTCCCGGTTTAAGGACGTGGTGGTGGTCGGCGAGGAGAACTTCACCACGCCGTGCTACGTCCAGATGGACGACGAGGCGTGCCACATCCTGACGGAGACGCTGGGCACCTACTGCCTGGTGGGCCAGCCCCTCAGCGCCTCCACCACCAAGCGCCTCAAGCTGGCCATCTTTGGCCCCGTCACCTGCTCCGCCATGGAGTACCACATCAGGGTGTACTGCCTGGACGACACGCAGGACTCTCTCAAGGTGCGGCGGGGAGGGGTGTGTGTGTGTGTGTGTGTGTGTGTGTGTGTGTGTGTGTGTGTGTGTGTGTGTGTGTGTGTGTGTGTGTGTGTGTGTGTGTGTGTGTGTGTGTGCGTGCGTGCGTGCATGCCTGGGTGCGTGCGTGCGTGACCCTGCTGAATTTGTGTGTGTGTGTGTGTACATGGATATGTGTGATTGGTTGCAGGTGTGCATGGATGCATGTATGTGCTTTGGCATTGATGCATGGATGTGAGTGTTCAACATTTGTGCTGAGTGTGTGTTTATCAGCACAAGCATTTCTGTGGGTTAGGGGGTCTGTGTGGGGGCGCAGGGATTTGTCTGTTTGGCTTGGATGCATATATTTGCTTGCCAATAGATACATGGATGAGTGGGCTTGGGTATGTGTGTGTGTGTGTGTGTGTGTGTGTTGGTGTGTGTCTGTGTGTGTGTGTGGGGGTGTGTTTGTCAGCACAAACATTTCTGTGGGTTAAGGGGTTTCAGTTTTAATGAACTCGGTGTTAGCGGTCTTTCGACCATCCATTCATTCATTACCAGGGATGGATTCTTAACACAGAGACACTCCAAACAAGGAATGTTCATTAATTAGCGCACGCTGTCTTTAGCAGGGGCGTTTAGGACTTAATGAAGGAATGGTTAGCGGTGGTGCTAGTACTAGCATTAGCGGCGGCGTGTGGGCGTAGCCGGGCAGCTGACTGGTGGGAGGCTGGAGAGAAGCAACCTTTTGTGTTTTGAAGAAGGCTGCATGCATTTGAATATCATCTCCATGCATTTAGCGTGGAGCCTCAGATATATGTGTCTGCTGAAGCACATACCAACAGCTACATATTTCCCCTTGTGGGTGTGGGTTTCGGTATGTGTGTGTGTGTGTGTGTGAGAGTACTGTACTTTATCCCTGCGTTGGTTAAGGCTGTCACACTCATGCACGGAAGAGCGACATAGGAGGATAATGGGTATTGGCCAGGATTACTCAGAGAGGTGTGTTGGCCATGGGTATTAGGTTTGTAAAGGGGGAATTATACATGGTAGTCATTCAGCTAAATGGGAAAAGGTCTGTGGAAGGTCTCAGATTATGTTTCTTCACAAAGCCTGCTCAGAGTGCTTTTCATGTACCACACGCAACTTGGATGAGAACTTTTGGTTAAGACGTTATTTAATTCGGATTAAATCGTGTATAATACCATAAAAAGTATAAATGCATTGATTTATGCACAACTGTGTGTGTGCGTTTGTGTGCATGTGTGTACGCAATAAAATCCTGCATGCACAATATTATAATACACAGAATGCGTTGCATTTACTACACTTACCTTCCACATTTCGTTGAGAGAAAAATACAGAATATTTTTTTTATTAAATTAAGTATAAATACATGGATTTGTGCATAACTCTTTGTTTTTGTGTGTTTGTACGTGTGTGTGTGTGTGTGTGTCTTTGTGTCCATAGGAGGTCCTGCAGATGGAGAAGCAGATGGGGGGGAAACTCCTTGACGAACCAAAGACCCTGAACTTTAAAGACAGCACCCACAACCTGAGGCTGTCCATCCACGACATCCCCCACACCATGTGGAAGAGCAAGCTGCTGGCCAAGTACCAGGTACACTGCCCCCTGGAGGCCTCCGCGGGAAGGGGCGGGTGGAGAGAAACATCATTAAGTCCATTCATTCAAAAACACACCAAGCATACTCTAATGTCCCAGGGCTACATCCAGGCCAAGTACATCAACTCCAATGGCTCTTAATCACACGTAGAGTTGAGTCTGCCTCTCAGAAATCGTACTTTCAAGCCCTACACCTCAATGAAACAGGGACATTGGGACAGCCCTTCCCCTAGGCGTCAACGTGCAAAATTGAGGGGTAGGGTAGGTGTAGGTTGAAGGGGTGAATTGGGATTGGGCCTAGGTCTCATAGTGGCCAACGTTTCAGTCCTATTCAAACATTTCTTTTGTATTCCTTTTTTTTTTTTGGGCATTTCCTTTCGTTCTGGCATTTCCCTGCCATTGCTAACTTACTGAATTTGCACACACGACAAACTCGAAACCGACAAACAAAACCTCCCATGCAGCAGGAGATGGAAGGGAACCACACCCTTTCGACTTAGAGGGATACTCCAGACCTACTCCCAGATCATGACTGACCTCTCTGACCTCTGCCCTCCTCCCTTCTCCTCTGTCCACCCCCCCCCCCCCCCCCCCCTACAGGAGCTGTCCTTCCAGCAGGTGTGGGCGGGGTCCCACCGGAACCTCCACTGCAGCTTCGCCCTGGAGCGCTTCTCCCCCGCCACCGCCTCCCTGGCCTGCAAGCTGTGCGTGCGGCAGGTGGAGGGGGAGGGCCAGATCTTCCAGCTGGACACCACCCTCGCCGAGGTACAGGCGCACCGCCGCCCTTCTATTAGCGCTCAGTCGCGTGTGGCCGCGGTCGCAACGGGCTCCCTCTGTCCCTCGTTCCCTAGTCGCTGTAGGGTGAGCACTAGTTGGGCACACTGTGTGTGGTTTCGTATGTGACTGCGTGGCTTGTTACTCTAACTTGTGGTCATTTGTTCCCTAGTCGCTGTAGA
>NC_140292.1:6047501-6052501 GCF_964030765.1 Micromesistius poutassou | reverse complement strand
CTAGAACAGAGTTATGATGAGAGTGCTTATTTATTTGAGCAAAAAACAAACCCGCAAGTGATTACGTTTTTTACCTTTCTTCTCTTGTTTGTGTTCTCTCACATTTTTGCAGTCAAGTTGCGCATCTTCTTGTTAATAATAATAACAATAATATTAATAATAATCATTTTAAGTTAATGGTATTTTACATAGAGGTCACTGAGCACTTCTTTGGAATAACAAAATGCTTTGGCTGACATGGCCGTCTGCTGTTGACATTGTGCGGTCCCTGTCTCATGCGCACAACCCCTTTGACGATGCCTATTACAGTACAAAAGACCAAACACATTGTCAAGAAAAATACTGTTATATGGCTTAAAGAGGCAGAGACTTGAGGAAGTGTATTCCCACCCCCTGCCCATAGGGGTCAGTAGCTTCATGCCTACCTAAATCCCTTTACACGAAATGGACTTAATAGCAAAAAACTGGTCTGGACAGCACTGGACTCGGTTGGACAGGGATTCAACTGGAGTGAACCGGACTGATCCTGGGTTGATGGTGGATATGACTGGACTAGAATAGACTCAACTGTTATTCATTGAATTGAACTGATTTGAAGGGTGGACTGGACTAAACCTGACTAGGCTGGATTAGACTAGAATCAGACAGGATAGACTAGGCTAGACTACACCGAATTTTATTGAATTTAATCTAATTGAATTTAATCTAATTGAATTTAATAAATTGAATTGAATTGAATTGAATTACATTAAATAACATTTATTTGATGCGCTCTGAAGTGGACAATTACTGAACTGGAGTATGGTGAACTGGACAGAACTGGACCAGACTGGGTTGGACTGTGAACTGGAGTGCACAAAACTGGACCAGAGTAGGGTGAACAGGACTGGACTAGACAGGACAAGAGCGGACGAAAAATTGAACTTTCACAGAAAGCAGTGTTTACAACAGACTTCTCAGCCTGCAGATCTCACCCTGAAAACTATAATACAACTACAATACCATGATCTCCTGTCCTCCATTCATATATCATGTCTCTCTTTTTACAACCCTTTCAGGTCAGTGTGTGTGTGTGTGTGTGTGTGTCAGGGTGTCAGTCTCTTTAGGGGGACGCGTGGGGGGTGGGGGTGGGGTGGGGTGGGGGGGGGGGGGGTAGTAGCCTCATCAGACCATCCTAATATTCACGCTTGCCTTTCACAATGAGTATTAGTCTGGCCTCGGCTGGGCACTCATTTAAGGTAAAGCCAAAAGATCGGAGAAAAGCCTTTGGAGCCTTTTAACATCGTTATTCAGTCTATTTCGGATTAAACCAGAGGCTGGAGGCCAGACCGATCAGCAGAGAGGAACAGGAAGTGAACGAGAGGGGTCGGGACGGCCTGGCGAGGCTACGGAGGGGGGGGGGGTGGGGGGACCAGGTCACAACTTGATGTCCTGGGACTCCAGCATCTTGACCAGGGTCTTCTTCACCCGCAGGGCGGTGAGGCGGGAGGCGGGGTTGTGAGCCCAACACTCGGACATCAGCTTGCCCACCTGCCGTAAACACTGGAGCACAGAACGCACGCGCACGGTGAGACTCCACGGTCCGGCCCCAGCGTTGCCAGATTAGGCCAGACGTCCCGCCCGATCTGGCAACACTGGCTGTAGCGCGCCGCTGTATCGCGCTGCAGCCAGTGTTGCCAGATTGGGCGGCAACAGACTGGCAACACTGGTCACGCCAGACTCCGCTGGACGCTACGCTGTTGTTGTGTCGGTGCTGTTTTGGTGTTTGTTGTTTACCTCGTCGCTGCTCCAGCGGTTGGCAAAGGAGGGTCTCTGCTTCTTGATGCAGACCACCTCCCTCATGTCCTCGTAGGACGGGTCCCCGGGCACCAGGTCGTAGTAGGGCAGCTGGTAGTCCTCCACGATGCCTGGGGGCCCCACACACACACACACACGGTTGGATAGGGTTACAGTAGATCAGATCAGATATGATCAGGTTACATTAAATCACGTCAGATTAGATTAGATCAGATTAGATTTGATACATTTATATTACATCAGATTATATCAGAATAGATTATATGAGATTAGATTAGATTATATCATTTTAATTAGGCATAATAAGATTAGATTACTTTAGATTAAATATATGCTAATGTTATATTAGAAATGATTAAATTGGATTCAATTAGATCAGATTAGATGAGAATAGATTAGATATGAATAATGTATACAAGACATCATTATATATAATTAGATTCAATTCACACACATACACACACACACACACACGCACACGCACACCCACACCCACACGCACACACACAGACACACACCTCCAGACGTGCAGCGGCGGGTCATCTCCCACAGGATGAGGCCCAGGCTGTACATGTCGGCCATCATGAAGGACTGAAAGTAGTTCCGGTTCAGGCTCTCGTCCAGCACCTCGGGGGGCATGTAGCGCTTGGTGCCCACCCGCAGGTTGGGGGGGATGTCCACCTCGTTGGTATCGCTAAGAGACAGCGGGGCGGATAACACCTGGTCATTGGTTTGCAGCCAACGTGATTTTTCGAAGCTGAGGACGATGAGAATGTACACCGTCTTAACTGGAGCACGGCGACAGCGAGGAGCAAACAAAGTGTCTGGTCTGCATGCCGACCGGGCGGAGCGCAGAGAAGCAATCCGTTCAATGAAAAGGGATTTGTATTTTGTTCTGTGGTAGCCGCAGCAGCAGACAGGAAGATGAGGTTTGTACATTTTCTTACCCGATTGCACGATTAGGGCTGCTCATTTCAGGTTCTACTCTAGTCTGCTGTGCGCTTAAATATATATATTTAGATTTTTTTCTTATATTCACTAATTGCAATTATGTTAACACACAATAATAAATAAGACAAAACAACTTCATTTATGAAATCAACAACAGAATCACAGAAGACGATCGTCTTGATTCCTACATGAATCGAGTTTCCCAGCCACCCCTGCTACCCGATCCCTGGCGCATTAAAGCAGCGGACCTGTCATCAGTGTTACGACCCTGTCCCCTGTGTTCCTCCTGGGACAACACCACTCTATAAAGTCTCTATTAACCTCCACTGACTGCAGTGGCACTCTCACTCTCAGGACTCTCAGTCACAGCAACAGCTCCACTCTGTGTTTCAACTGCTATGTTATTTCATATTTCTATTCCATTTGTCACCTTATTTGAATATTTCATATTTTTTAACGTTGCACAATCTCTGCAGGCACTTTTCGCTTCACTGCATTTCTTGCATTATGGATGTGACCAATAATACTCTCGAACCTTCAGTCTCCTGGTTCCCCCCCCCCTACCTGTTGAACTTGACGGCCAGGCCCAGGTCGGCGATGCAGCACGAGCCGTTCTTCTTCACCAGGATGTTCTTGCTCTTCAGGTCGCGGTGGGCGATGGCGGGCTTGCCCTGCGTGCCGTAGATCTCCGTGTGCAGGTGGCACAGGCCCGAGATGGCCGAGTAGGCCAGCTTGAGCAGCGCGCGCACGTCCAGCGTGTTGGAGCGCAGGTAGTCGTACAGCGAGCCGTTCTCGTGGTAGTCCGTGATCAGGTACAGCTGCGTCCACGAGCCCGTGCCCTTGATGTCCGCCGCTATGAACCCTGGGGGATGGAGTTTAAAATCGGTTGATGAAGACAATGTTCAGAATTGAAATTAAAAAAAATAATAATAATAATTATATATGTATGTATTCATGGGATTATCATGTATTTTATTTTTATTGTATGTATGGCACCTGGTGGACAAATTAAGTGAATTAACATCGCTATCACCGCTTATATCTGATGATGACGATGATGATGACAATGATGATGATGATGAGGATGACGAAGAAGACATTGTGTATGTGTTGTCTTAAACCACTGTGTGCTTGTTCATTCGATTAGCTGGTCAGTCCACAGAATCGTCCGCCCACCGATTACGCTGCCGTGCCTCATGAGGAAGGTCTGGTGCGGACCAGTATGAACCAGCACGTACCCAGTATGTTGTCGTGCCTCATGAGGAAGGTCTGGTAGATCTCCGTCTCCCTGAACCAGCTCTCCTCCTCGGTGGTGAAGAACACCTTGACGGCCACCCTCTCGCCCCTCCAGCGGCCCATCCACACCTCCCCGTAGCGCCCCTTGCCCACCTGCTTCATCATCTGGATCTGCTTGGCGATGGTGCGCTGCACCTGTGTGACAGACAGTGCCGTCCCGACGTTAACGTCACATGCGTTTGAGTCACGTGGAAGTGGAACTCAAACACACGGTTCACTGGAAAAAGAAAAGTGGCTTAAAATCTGGGGAAATTATTTTTAAGTCTGCTAGTTCTGGTTGAAAACCGTTGTGGTAGTTTTCTATTGGCTCTAAACTCTGTGGAAGAAAGTGTGACTTTGGTTTAAACAACGTTTGACCAAGCACCCTCACATCTTTAAACGTGTAGACAGAAGTTCACCCGCACAAATGGGGGTTGACTTCCCCTTAAATAGTTTCGACATTATCGAATGAACATAAACAGCATTCTATCTAGTATCAGGATTTTAGATTTCTACGTCAAATACCCTTTCCTTCTTCAAAATCGCATGCAGTAGCGTCCGCCTACCAGCAGGGGGAGCCCTGAGCCCGACCCCGAGCCCACGCTGCGGGAGTGCTCGATGAGATCCTTCAGGGACTCTCAGGGGGTATGTAGGTCTCATCCTGTTCCAGGTCGATACTGTAGCGCGGACGTGACTCCTGCCGCTTATATCTGGTACGTACACACACACACACACACACACACACACAAACAGACAAACCCAAACACACATACAGGTGGTGGAACAGTCGATGAGCTTGCGTTGCAGGATATCGCCAACTTGGGTTTATCTATAAAGCGCTTATCAAAATGTGGGAGTATGGCGGGGGGGTTTTTTTTGTACCTGAAATAGCAGAAGGCGATGAATGAGGCCCAGGATAATAGTGCAGACGGTGATGGAGATGAAAGGAGCCATGTGGTGGATACTGCTGTCCACGA
>NC_140292.1:6035001-6042501 GCF_964030765.1 Micromesistius poutassou | reverse complement strand
GTGCACACAGAAACGCATGCGTGCACACACACACACACACACACACACACACACACACACACACACACACACACACACACACACACACACACACACACACACACACACACACACCCAAACTCACAAGTAGTCCTCTACTGTAAATGCGCTTTGATTAACACTTAACCGGTTGCCGGTTCTGGACAACCGAATCATGGATTCTTTCAGTGGTAAGGAGCCACGTTTGTTGATGGGAGACGGACATTTGAATTGTGTTCAAATGGCATGAATCCCATCCATAAAACATCAGAAGGAAACGTGTCTCCTCCAGGCAGCCCCTCCAGTATACACAAGATGGTTCAGCTGAAAAACACCATTGTTATTGCTGTGTTGTGTGATTCATCTTGTGAAGGAACAGTCAGAGTGCATTACACGTATCAATGGGAAATGAGAGCAGTTATGACAGCAGCCCCCCCCCTCACCACCCCCCCCCCCCCTTTCAAAGGCCTCTGTGGTCAAAGTAGGGAACCGTGTTGTGCCTGTACTGCAGTCCAGATGGGTGTGTATCACTCTGTAGCCCTCTACTGCATCTCTCTATGTATCTACCTCTCTCTACCTCTCTCTCTCTCCCTTTCTCCCTCTCTCCAATAGAGAATATAAATCAGATGCTACCAAATATTGCCAAGTTAAAAATAAATGTGTTTAAATAACAGCGGTAGGGGCAACGGTTATGAAAAATGGGGGGAAGAAAAACATGAAAAGTCAAGGATAAATGACGGCATCGCAATACTATAATAATAACGAGGGTCAGAATAAAATAGAACACACCCAAAGAATTCTTTCACACTGTCTTATCTTAGTGTTGTGTATCAAACAAAGCAACCTTTGTTTTTTACATTTTGTGGCACCCTCTCTTGCCTCATACACCCTAACCCTTAATTGCCTGGCCTCCTACAGCCTAACCCTAACCCTTAATTGCCTGGCCTCCTACAGCCTAACCCTAACCCTTAACTGCCTGGCCTCCTACAGCCTAACCCTAACCCTAACCTTAACCTCCCTGGCCTCCTACACCCATAACCCTAACCTGCCTGGCCTCCTACAGCCTAGCCCTAACCTCAACTTCCCTGGCCTTCTACAGCCTAACCCTAACAGTAACCCTAACCCTAACCTGCCTGGCCTCCTAGAGCCTAACCCTAACGCTTAAGATCCAAGACACTAACTATGCCCTTCTTTCATATCTCTATCTGATGATGTTGGACAAGGACACCTTCATATATCAAAGAGAGGGGGGGGTTTCTATGGACATTTAGATAACAACACAAAGACACAGAAGGTGCATGCAGCAGAGATCTTTCTTGTATCAAGATGGTCTTTGAAGGGTTGCCAGAATATTACTCACTCAGGCGTGCCGTTTGAAGTGTTCTTGGGAACTGGGCTCACTTTTTCCTTATCCTTACGGCATTCACGATTATTTTTCAAATGGGAGTGTTGTTTATTGAAACAGGAAACGTCATGATTTGTTCAGATCATGCAACCAATCGAAGCAGAGTGTCATCACAACTGTTCTGAAGGTGCTCATCAGGAAGTGCTAATGTGTCAGGAATGCAACAGCTTCCGCAGAGGAGTGGACAACAAGGTCATTTTACTCTTACTATCTTACTATTTATTTATAACACTTTGAAATCCAAGCGTTTCATCAACGCTTTCATAAAAACGTCACACTTTGAAGTAGAGTTTATTGTTTAGTGGCAACAGTAGGCAAGCTCACTGTTTCATCTCTAATCACAGGTGCAGCTCAGTGCTTTAGTAACCAAGCAAATTATTTATCTGAGAGCATTTTAGTCTCTCCTGGTCTCAGGGCTAAACTAAGGTAAGTCATACTATGTCTGGGGGCAGAGTAGTCTTCTCCTGGCCTCAGGGCTGAAGTCGTAACTAATACTAGGTCTGAGGGCAGTGGCTCCTGGTCTCAGGGCTGGAGGCACCTAACTCATACTCTGATGATATGTCTCTCATCGGTGGGCTGGGCCCTTCAAACAACCCTTCATCACCCAGTCAGAGAGGAGAAGTGAGGAGGAGGAGAAGTGAGGAGGATAGAGCACTAGTGAGGAGGACGGAACAGCCAGATAAGCGGCTCCAGGTGGCGGTGGTAAATGACCTCTTGAGAGGAGAAGAAGAAGAAGAAGAAGAAGAAGAAGAAGGAGAAGGAGAAGGAGAAGCAAGAAGAGGAGGATGAGGGGGATAAGAAGAAGGAGAATCTCCATAAACACATGGACACACATTTTTGTTCCCACACATAGCTGCACACACTAACACATTAACACATACACACACACACACGACACACACACACCGACACACATTGTCGGGGTCCCACCGCTAAATTGAACCGTGTGCTACTATCATTCACTCTGCCAAGCTGCTTCACATTAGACACAGTGGATCAAGGAGACTCACACACACACACACACACATCATTTGCCTGACCCACACACAGATACACACACACACACACACTTAAACACACACTCTGAACCCGACAAAGAGATGCAAACACACTTAAACACACACTGACCGACACATAGAAAGACACACACACTTTCACACACTCTGACCCACATACCGAGACATGCACACTTAAACGCACCCTGACCCACACATAGAAACAAACGCCCGCACTTAGAAAACACTGACCCCTCACAGAGCCTGACACACTTAAACACAAACTGCACACAGAGTAACACGCACAGATTATAGTCGGCCACTTACGCGCATTTAGAACAGATATAACAAGTTCAATTACACACACAGCAGACACACACACAAACATACACACCATGATGATTGACTGACATGAAAATCCATCTGATAAACTAGCCTGTAGTTAGTCTGTCTATGTCTATCTGTGCAGAATGAGAGAAAGTCAGGCAGAGAGAGAGAGAGAGAGCGAGAGAGAGAGAGAGAGAGAGAGAGAGAGGCGAGCTAAAAGGAAGGCAAAAGGTAGAAAGACAAAAGGGCATGTACAATAAACAGAGAAGGGGAAGAGAGGAAATGTGTATCTAAATATTTGTACACATATCGGTATTTGTAATAGAAGGGACTTTTTCATTTCTGCCATCGGTCCACATCTGACCACGATCTCGCACAGACGAGGACGTGTTTGGGGGACGAGGTCAGGGCGAGAGAGGGTCTTGGGAACGCCGCAGAGCCGTCCAACGCGTGGCTGGTTAATGTAACACCGCTGCGGACCGGGATCTGTCTCCTACACTGGGACGAGCCAGACCCCGCTGCCTGTCTTCCACATCGTGTTTACACAGTGTGCTGGGCTGGCTAATTGGCCCACAGAACACAGACGTCGCTGCACGACACACACACACACACACACACACACACACACACGCACACTGACACATATACACACAGACACACACACACACACACTGACACATATACACACACACACACACACACACACGCACACTGACACATATACACACAGACACAGACACACACACACACTGACACATATACACACAGACACACACACACACACACACACACACACACGATCACAGATACAAACACACTCACACACACATACATACATGCACAAACGCATGCACGCACACACACAGACACACACACACACACACACACACACACACACACACACGCACAATCACAGACACATACACACACACACACACACACACGCATACACAGACACACACACACACACACACACAGAGACACACACAATCACAGCTATACTCACACAAACACAGGCACACAAAAAATTGCAGGTTGATAGACACAGAACAGGTGTTGTTGCTGGAAAGATGTTGGGGAGTCAGTCAATGTGAGTAAGTGTGTGTTTGTGTGTGTGTGTGTGCGTGCGTGCATGCCTGCGTGCATGCGTGCCTGCGTATGTGCGTGTGTGTGTGTGCGCGCGCATGTGTGCGTGCGTGCGTGACATTTGTACAACACCATTCCCACACATGACCCTTTGCTTTAGTTGTCTCTGTTGTATTTTAAATACTCCCTCCTACCCCCCCCCCCCACCCCCTTCCCCACACACTTCCTCCCAAAATCACAGGTGCAGCCTTAAGCTTCCAGCAAGGCTACAACACGCACACACACACACACACACACACACACACACACACACACACACACACACACACACACACACACACACACACACACGCATGCACATACACAAACTTTTGAATGGGACAGAACATAAGCACTATTATGTGCAAAGGCCACATAGAAAAACACGCACACACACACGCACACACACACACACACACACACACACACACACACACACACAATGAGGCCGATACATAACCACACAGCATACATACACACTTACACACATTCACACACTCTCTCTCTCACAGATACCACACACACATACACACACACACAAAGAGGCAATCGCATAAACACACAGAAGCACACACACACACGCACACACACACCCACATACACACACACAAAGAGGCAGACGCATAAACAGAGAAGCATGTACACACACACACACACACACACACACACAGGTCCCGGCCCAGTGTAGCAGCTCATCTGCCATGGATCGGGTTCTAGCAGGGCAACCCAATCCTCCTCCTGACAGCCCCCCCCCACCACCACCACCCAGCCCCAGTGGTCCGGCACTGCGAGGCTGGGGGGGGGACACACCGATGCACTCCAGAGGTGGACACCAGTGTCCTCCACCCTCCCTCCTCTGCTCTGCAGCCCCCACCCGCCCCCCCATCACCGTGTCACAGGTTTGATTCCCCCGCACTACCCTTAATGTTGTGTGCTCAAGATCGTTTTAAATGGACTTTCTTTTAAATAATGGATGTTAAAAACGCCAAATCAACTATTGCCTATACTGTATATGTATATATAGTTCAAATTGCAAAAAAGTTCATTGTAATAAGTTACTTTTAATGAATGAAATATAACATCAATTAATTCCGTACTGAGGATGCATTGACATTTCAAACCTAAGGATGTTATCACTCTTGAATGACGTCGACTAAACCCATTTGGTCGCTGGCGCGGTTAGAGGACGCCAATCAAATGACCACTACTGCTGATACGTCTACGTGAGCAATTGAAAAGACAAAAAATAAAAATAAAAAAACAATAACGGCGTCCGCACAGAGCCAAACTCTTTATTCACTGCGGTTTAAATGTCACAGAGAGCCTGGAGGCAGGATGCGGGCGACCTTGCACCGGGCCTTCTACATTACTCCGTCTCCAATTTGAGAAAGACATTATTTTTAAACAGCTCTTATCTGTTTTTGTACGAGTGTCCGTCTCTTCAGCCGCGGGTGCCCGTCTCGAATTATATACAAGTCGTTCTGCTCGTCCGAACTGGATATCGGTGTTTTAGGTGATGGGCTGTTATGTATGTGTGTGTGTGTGTGCGTGTGCGTGTGCGTGTGTGTGTGTGTGTGTGTGTGTGTGTGTGTGTGTGTGTGTGTGTGTCGGTGCTTGACGACCGCTTGCGGCTACTGTGGCCCGCAGTGGCGCCGCCGGGCTGGGGGGATTTCAGGGTCGGGTCGCGAGCTCCCTTGTCTCTGAGACGGGGGGGGGGGGGAAAACAAAGCGTGAGACGAGCACCATACCGTCGAGTCACCTTCGTAATGCACCTCCCGCCCCGCCGCGCGCACACGCTAAAGGCTAACAGAAAGGCTAATCGCCGGGCGTCGCTCGCTTAACTTAATAACAAAGGCGCACTGATGGTTTCCGTCCTTTCTTTAGTTATTTCAGTCTGCCATTATTTCCTTCTTTCTTCCATTCATTCTTCCATATATACTATTTTGCTACAAATACACCAGAGAAGACGCAGGCGCGTGCGAGGTTAAAGTGCACCTTCTGTGAACTCCCCGCTACAGCTCCAGCTCCAGCCCCAAGAAACAGGTGGCTCAGCCGCCCACGCTACGTCGATTTATGGGCCCTGCGCTACCTCCCATGCGCTCACCGCCACGGTCATCTGGTGGAACTCTTTTGAAGTACAGATCAGACCAGACGCGAGACTCGACCAGCACCCGGGGAGCGCAGAGGGAACGGCCGGGCGAGCAACTGGGGGGGGAGGTGGAGGAGTCCCAGGGAGGAGGTGGTGGGGGATGGCAGCAGAGGAAGTGGGAGTTGAACCCCCCCCCCCACCCCAGAGGACGTTGAGGAGAACCAAGGGGTTCTGCTGAGAGACGGGTTGCGTACAGTCTGTCTGACTTCCGCCCTGGCCCGATCCGACTCCCTCTGCCCCACTGTCCAGACCATCACTTGATCAGTCTGCACGGGCCGCCCACACACTGACAGACCCGGAGGAAACAAGAAGCACCTGGCCTCACTCGCCGGCTCCTTCCTTTCTCTCTGTTTGGCTTTCTTGTAGGTTCACACATTCTGCTTTTCATTCTCTCTTTCTTTCTTTTAGGTTCAAACGTGATCGTTTGTAAGTGGTGAATCGGCTGAATACATAAAGTCACACATTCTCAGTTTCTTTCTTTATTGCTTTTAGTTTTCAACATGATTGTGTTTTATTTACGGTGACTCTTCTCAATAGATACACCCGCACTTTGAACACACTATCGAATAGGCAGAAGTTTCTTGTTTTCTTTTCAAAAGCAGTTAGCGCTCAGCCGGCCCTGTAGGTGGATGAGAGAGCAGGATAAGCCTTCCTCAATACATTCATCATCCTCAGCATCGTGAAGTATTTGAAGACAAACTGTGAAAATGACAGCTTGATCCGAACCCAGTCTGAGAGCCTCACAGCGGCTCTCTTTACAGCCATGGAGGAATTCTTCGGCAACGAAATAGACTCTTTGGAATTTAGAGGGGTTTTTGTTGGTTTGACCAGTGCTGATTGTGAAAAGCATCTTGACACTCAACTTTACAGATATTCGCAATTTAGAAATTCAATGTAAGGAAATGTATTGGATTCCATACATTCAGTACCTGTATCAGATGCAAATTAACATTTGCATACAAATACGTTTGTATGTGCTGATTATACAGAGGTAAAGTCTTGGCGATTAAATATATTTCAAGTCAGCTGTTAACATAAGTCATCTAAAATGAGTAGAGATAGGAATTAGTTATCTCTGTTCTCAAATCTCTGACTTCAAAATGCTTCATTAAACCGTGATAAACACAGTAGTCAGTGGGTTTATACAATGATCTCCTGAATCTATTGCACCAGCGTTCGTCGGCCTGCTAAATGAAAGATATGACCCACAGACCCCATCTGTGATCTAATCAAGCCAACTTTGGCTCGCATGGGAGAAATGTTACAGACCCCGTCTTCACCGTAATACCTACCGACAAACGGAACCTAATCAGACCAATAAATCGCCAAAGGTACACAAAATACCACATGGGTGGGCTGTGGTGTGTGCATGCATGTGTGTGTGTGTGTGTGTGTGTGTATTTATGTGTGTGTGTTTGCATGTTTTTTCATGTGTGTTTTACAGCTTAACACCCAACTGTGTTCTTAACAACTGTGTGATG
>NC_140292.1:6017685-6030185 GCF_964030765.1 Micromesistius poutassou | reverse complement strand
TTGTGTGTGTGTGTGTGTGTGTGTGTGTGTGTGTGTGGGTGTGTGTGTGCGTGCGTGTGTGTGAGAGGGTGTGTCTGTGTGTGTGTGTGTGTGTGTGCGCTAGGGTGCGTGCGCAGGTTACTATATCAACACATCATTACACTGTTCATACTAGTCAAATATACAACACATCACACACACGAGCAGGGTGTGTCGTCACATTGTGTGTGTGTGTGTCTGTGTATAAGACACTTCCAGGACTAGGAGATATGATCAAATGAGGCGCATTGCAACATCGCTCCGTTGGATCCGAGCTGTTCATTTACATTGAAAACAAACAAAAACATGAGAAGAGGTTGAGTGGATGTCCAACAAAGGAGATGGGGAGATCCTTATTACACCAAAAGCCCTTTTAGAGAGAGAGAGAGAGAGAGAGAGAGAGAGAGTGGGGGGGAGAGAGAGAGTGTGTGAGAGAGAGAGAGAGAGAGAGAGAGAGAGGGGGGGGGAGAGAGAGAGTGAGAGAGAATGACTGAATGTCTGATTATATAGGCTCATCCATTTCACATGGCCTCCCAAACACAGGGCCACTCTCTTTAGGGGAAGGGACAAGACTCAAGGTATCCCCATCCCCTTTATTCCGACACACACACACACACACAGAGACACACACACACAAAGACCCCCATGTAGCTGGTCCATTAGCGCCCACTCAGCGGTCCGGTCATCTCCCACAACACAGTGGACACCGTTTGCGACGGATCTGTTTTCATATCTTGAAAAGGACAGATGTATAGATGAGGGAATAAATTACCGGATAAAAAGGCTGCTCTGTTCCCCCCTTCCACTGCGTCCCATCCCAGGTACCCTGTCTCTCTCTCGTCCCTCCCCGGGGACCAATACACACACAAGAAGGGGGACCTTCATTGGCGGCTTGCAGTGGCTCCTGAGGGCCCCCCCCCCACCTCCCCCCCTTTTAGAAGTAGTCTGTTCTTAGAAACTGCTTGCCCCCTCGCCGTCGCGGTCCCCGCCGCCGCCACCGCCGCCGCCGTTAATGGGGCTTTTCAGAGCTTTTTTTTGTGTTTTCCTTCTGCTTAACTGCTCAAATAAATGAGCGGGTATTAATAGGAACAAGGAGCCCAAGGTATTAGCGGGTAACCATGTCTGCCCGCGTCCCGGACGCCGGGACGGTGATTGATGGAGGAGGTCAGGGGTGAAGTAGGGGGCGAAGCAGAGAGGCTTGTGTGTGTGTGTGTGTACTTTTTGTGTTGTGTTTTTTTCGGTGCTCCGTGTGAGTGCATCCACCACTCCGCAACCCCACACACACACACACGCACTTTCTCTCTCTCCCTGTCTCCCTCTCTATGTCTCTCTCACACTTTTTTTCTGTGTGTGTCTGTTTCTCTGTCTGTCTGTCTGTCTGTCTGTCTGTCTGTCTGTCGGGGGGGTGGGGGTTGTGGTGCTAAAAACTCTTTTGTGTGCACAACGCAGAGCACCGCTCAAGCCATGGCACTACCCAAACGTTTCAGTGCTTTAAAGGATAACTTCTGGATGTTTCTACCTGGACCCTATTTTCCCATCACTCTGTGTCCAAGCGACTAATGCAGGCAACACTTTTAGTGTGTCCAGCCTTGAGCGAGAGCGCTCAATTCTAACAAAACATTGGAAAGAATCGTTATAGATAAATACAACATGTTTTTTTTTACCCTTCACTCGATCCAGTGTGTTTATTGTGTAAAACCAAGTGTCACTCAAGCAGATGTCACTCACTCTGAGATTGTCCGATTTTCATTAGAATATCAACCTTTGATGAAGCCAAAGCTACACCTTCTGGAGTCCAACACGACAAAATCCTGAGCTCTATTTTCAACTCCAACTCAGGTTACCACCGTGCTTAAGACACGCTTTACTTCATTCATACTTTACAATTGAACAATGTGTAAAGAAATTATCAAAATTAAAATTGTTTTTTGTTTTTGATACAGACACTGCCCTACAGCCATAGCACCTATTTGTATTCTGAAGAGGCGATATATTATTAGAAGGACACAGAAACACACGCACACACACACACACACACACACACACACACACACACACACACACACACACACACACACACACACACACACACACAAATGCTTAGCGTAATTGGGGATTAAAGGAGGACACGGAATGTGTGTGACCTTCGGACAGTGGTGACCTCCAAACACTAGATGTGCTGCGGGGGTGTGAGGGGCGTTCAGTGTGTGTCCCACAGGTGTTCCTCCTCAGGCTAACCCAAACATGCCCACGAGGAGCCCCTCAGCTGTGCTCTCCTCAGTCATCACGGCTCAAACAGCGCGCTGGGGATAAACTGAAGTTTCCTTCAATTATAACACAGTGTAGGTCAAATGCCAAAGTGCAGAACACACACACACACACACACCCACACACATACACACACACACACACACACACACACACACACACACACACACACACACACACTGCAGAAACATGCAGAATCAACAGTCTAGATCTTCCCAGATCTTCCGGATCTTCCCCACATTGCATTGACCTCTGACCCCCGTCTAGCTGTCCCCCGTCTCATCGTCTCCCTCTTTGAAAGAAGCAGAACGTATCCTGTGCCAAGGCACTGGAGGTCCCACCAGGTACCAGCGATGGTATCTTCAACATCCTTCGCCACTGTGCCACGTCCGTTTCCTCACTTTAACCAACGGCATGTTTTTCCTGAACCCTCAACTCACACTCACACAAGCAAAGGACGCCATGATGTCGGAGGTTCGAAGCCACGACGGGATAATACCGAACCGTTCTCCTTATTATACCGAATCCACTGTTTTGAAACTTTTGCGATTTGTTCACCGATCGTGCGAATGAACTGAAACCCATCGCCCCCGAGTGCCGTCAGTCCCTTATTCAGTCCAATCACACAGCATGTGACCTGCACTGTGTTCACAGGAGTGCCTCCCCCTGGTCAGAGTGGGACACCCGGGATTCTGGGAGGAGAAGCAGGTGAGCGGGGTCTTCTGGTGGCCCTGCAGGGCTGTCTGAGTGGGCTCACCATCTGGTTCAGCGCAGGAGTGCAGAGGAAGAAACCCAGAGGCCCTGGCAGTCTTGGCATGGGGTGAGTGTGTGTGTGTGTGTGTGTGCGTGTGTGCTTGCGTGCGTGCGTGCGTGTGTGTGTGTGTGTGTGTGCGTGTGTGTGGATCGTTTCTCTGGTCGTCTGGCAGAGCCAAAGTCATCTAGGAAATTTGTATTTCAGCAGACGACACAGAGCCGAACCCGCCAAGAAGCGCACAGCACTGGAGCGGGACAAACTAGCAGGTATCAACTCTGCAGCAACTCTGTATCTCTCTCTATAACAGTACAACACACAGCAGAGACGTTGGCTTGGTTCGGAACAGGGAAGCACTCCCATGGGCAACCACTCAGCCTCACTGTATCTACTGTAACACTTGAAGACTTACTGGAAATGCACGTGTGTACTTGTACATTTTATCGGAGCGCAAATATCTCCGTCGCATCAACGTCAAATCACCAGGCGGGAATCAAAAACAACAGAGTAGCTCTTAGCAATGCAACCTGAGTGAGCAGGAGTGAAAATAAGGCCACGGAAAGCACCGGCCTGCGTTCAAAACGAAAGGGAGAACTATTGTATTGAACCAATGTGTATACTCCTGACCTTATAACACATGCGCACCAATAATATGATTATTTTTGTACTTTGTTATGACGGGGGGGAGCTGTGTGAGTGGAGTAGTGTGCCACAGGAGATGAACAAAAGAGTGTTCTGTAGTCCCTCACATCTGCCTGTAATTACAGAGCACTTTGGATATAATTCAAGTGCAACGGTGTGGAAACTACAAGTAAAAAGGAGTTTCACTCGGAGACCCAAGTCCTAGAATAGTTCCTTCCTGTTCCTGTCAGGCGGGTTGGGTAATCCTAGATTCTCCACAAGTTACATGCCCTCCTTTCTATACACACACACGGTGGCCTGTACACTGACACATGCACGCACAAGCGCACACACACACACACACACACACACACACACACCTGTATGGGAGACAGTTGTATTGTATTTTTGTAGCCACATAACACCCAAACATAATAAGCTGAATATATATATATATATACATCGATTGTGTACATTGTTGCTAACACTTTATAAGAAAGGTACATTTATTAACCATAAATTATATAATACAGTAGCACTAACTAACAATTAACTAACAGTTAATTAACAGTTATGGAACGGAATGGAAGTATTTACTAATGGCGTTAATGTTAACTAAGGTAACGGTGTTCATGTTTACTACAGTATTCATTTATACATTATTTAATAGGGTAAGGGAAAGGGTTAACCCATTAACCCTTACCTTAACCCAAACCCCTATGCTAATGCTATATAATAATGCCTAAGACTGCTATATAATAACGCCTAAGAA
This sequence comes from Micromesistius poutassou, assembly GCF_964030765.1. NCBI lineage: Eukaryota > Metazoa > Chordata > Actinopteri > Gadiformes > Gadidae > Micromesistius > Micromesistius poutassou. The sequence goes on along the minus strand of NC_140292.1, from coordinate 6,025,755 downwards.
GTGAACTGTTAATTAACAGTGAATTGCTGGTTAATGCTTATTCCTGCATTAGATAACTAACTTAAGACAACTAAGATGACTAACATTAATAGTTAATTAATTGACACCGTCAATAAAAAATAAAATGAAAAAAAAAAAAAAAAAGTTCCCAAATTGTTTTACAAAAAATCCATAACTATGCCTTTATCCCTTTGCTATCATGTAGAAGCGGTCTATTAGCGGGCAAGCTACACCCAGTGGGGCTCTAATGCATGTTAATTTGGCCTCCCCTGGGGGGGGTGCGTTAGATAGAATCCATCTGCCGTCGCTCCCCCCTGACGTTGTTGTTTGCTCTCTGCCAATGATAGCGCGATGAAAACACAGGAAGCGTATCGGCAAAAAACAGGAATGAAATCAATGCTACTAGCGTGTCCCGCGCTAACCCAGCCCTGCGTCTTCACTTTTCCTCTTTACTCGCTTCCGCAACAACCCTTCTTTCTCCCCCCTCCCGGCCTCTCTCTCTCCCCTCTCTCCCTCATGTCTCTCGCTCCTGAAAGGCCACCGTACGTATATTTGTCTTCCTCTTCATCCCTCTGTCCTTTCTGTTCCTCTCTCTCTTTCTATCTCTTTCTCTCTCTTCTCCATCACTCAATTTCAGTCTGTCTCTCGGTCCCTTTCTCTTCTCTCTCCATCCCTTCCCCTCTCTCTCTTGCTCTCTCTCTCTCTCTTACTCTCTCTCCATCTCTCTCTCCCTCCGCTGCTAATGTATCTGAATACGGGAGGCGGAGTGTGTGAGTGTGTGAGTGTGTGAGTGTGTGAAACAGGCCGGGCGCTGCACCGCCAGCAAGTCGATAAATACTGGGAAACGCTATCCATCTCCCTGAAACATCAGTCCTTCACTTACTGTAAGAGTGCATCAGTGTGGGTACGCGGCCGCCCCACACACACTGCTGACAGGCAGGAACACAACCACCCCCCCCCCTCCTCCTCCTCCTCCTCCGCCCATTTCACCCGTTATAACCTGTCACACACACACACACACACACACACACACACACACACACACACACACACACACACACACACACACACACACACACACACACACACACATACAGGCCGTTCACAGTGTTTCAATACACCCCCCCCCCCCCCCCCCAAACTCAACCCAGGGAACAGATAAGTGTATGGATTCTGTGCTCTTTAGCAGAAAATATGATACGATAATATTTTTTTATGATAATAATTTCTTTTTTGGGACATCATTTAAAAAAAAACCATTTGTGCCAAAGATGTGGTTTTTGACGGCTTATGATGGATGCATTACATGTCTTTTCTTTTTTTGAAAATGCTTTTAACAGACACAACATCCTGTCGGTGAGTGTTTGCAGGTACGACCTGGAATCCGACCAATGAAATTAGAGCGTTTTTGATGGCAAGGAAGTCAGCCTCAGTGCTCCAAATGGACGTAAGAAACGTCTGTCAACTGAGTAATTCTCTATGGAGCATTGGGTTTAGGAAAAAGATACATTTTCTTCTGTTGTGTTTGACTTGATATTATAAATTTCACAAATAGCATTATGATTAATGCTATAACTATTGTGATTATAATATAATTATTAGTTTGGTCTTTATTTCTTGTCCTAAATGTGTACATAGAATAATTATTCCTTGGCCAATAACTTGAACATTCCCTCATAAATAAGCTAGTTTCCAATTAGAATACACACTTAATTATTATGTTCAAAAACACTTAAAGAAAAAGGCAGAACTTTATATATAAGGCTGAGGCAACAGATTTGTTTATTGAGACTTTTTAAAGGTACAATGTGTAAAATTGAGCGGCATCGAATGGAACGGAATTGAATACAAAAATCAGAAGCATGATTTAATTAGTGTATAATCCCATGAAAATAAGAATTACTGTTTTTTCGGGTTCGCGGTGCCTTTACAGTGAACAAACACAACTCATCACAAGCCTCCAAGCAGCACCAATCACTGTCTTAATCCATTCAGTCTTAATCACTATGACAATGTGGTAAGTAATGGGAACCATGTTTTCACAAGGCAGCTCCCAATCCAAACACGTTCCACTGTTTGCCACAAGCAGTCAAGCCGTTTAGCGACATCCATAGCTAGACACACGCAGAAGAACATGAATATTATAATTCTTCATCATCTTCACAACAAAAGCATTATCGCTCTCGACAGTGGACAGCAATTTACGATGTCAAATGATGGCTCGCAGATGACAAAGCCCTACAATTACAGAGCCACAATTATGCTACTTCATGTTGCAAACAGATGTGTTTCTGAACATGGTCCTTGTCTGTCTCGGTCTTCACAATAGATGAAATGAGAGTCATTGTTGTACTGCTACAAGAGGCAACGGCAATGAAAGGACATTTCCACTGTGGCTCGTGTTCGTCACAGGACCTCACGCGGCCTACGCAGCCTCACAACATGTGGTTGATATTAGCACGTTGTTTTGCTATCACAAGGAACTCCACGCACGCTATTTAGCAATAACAGATGACCAAAGATACATGCGAGGAAATGTCTAGGAACGATTAACGAAGCGTTCTGTGCGAGATCGTTTTAGGACACAATCTACTCAAAGTGAGAGAAAAATATAATTCCACTTTCGTCGGTACAATCGATTATCCGATTTCAAGACATTTGCTCCAATTTTGTTTGGATGTAAGAGATAGAATATAATTTTTTAAATGAAACGGGGCCACAGCAGTTGTCGGTTTGTTTCCTATACAGCAGTTGGAGATCGAATTGACCACGATGCATTTCAGTGGGACTGACGCCCTGCAGCCAGGCTATACGTTTCCCATCGTACTGACTGCCGGCACCTCGCATTAAAATGGATCTGTTTTCAGATCCCTTTAAAACCCAACACGGCCATGGAACATAAAATTTGCCATTTCCTTAAGGAAATAAATATTGCTGTAAGTGCTGTGCAGTCATTATCCATGCGTCCTACAGGCCTGTGCATGTCTTCATGTTGTACATCATCTGAACTGCTTCAGACCCCTTCAGAAAGAGTCAAAATATTAATTTGAGCCCCCGATCCAAACAACAACATCCTGGATTCATTGCATGTGGTGCCTTAACCTGAATCCATGGGGATGATCCAACTGATTATACACGCTTTAATAAGCTGTTTACTCTTTCAATAATCCAGACCAAGTAGCAGCAGATTGCTGCACGCCTGAAGCCAATACACACTATCCCAACCACTGAGAGCATGGGACGTGTTGGGTTTCTGGAAATAGTTACGGGCTGTTGTCCTTCTGGATTGGGGTGTTTTCTTATTCTGTTTTTTTTTTGCAAACTATCCATTTATTCGCAAAATTCTATCCATCCAGTATATTTGTATATCTTTAGCCATCAATCTATCTTTTTATCTATTCATCCATCTACAGTATATGTTTATATCTAATTATCTATCTATGAATCTATCTATCTATATATCTGTATCCATGTATCTATATATCTATCTATCTATCTATCCATGTATCTAACTACCTATCTATCTTTCTATATCCATGTATCTATCTGTATCCATGCATCTATCTCTGTACCTACCTTCATCCACTCAGCCATCTATCCACCTATATCTCTGACACTGTGATTCATGGCTACATGTGTCAATGTCAAACTGCACATCAACATATATATACAAGTGAGAAACCCCATAGCTAATTCTAATGCCTATAGTCCCAATGATGACAATCCTACTCGCGGTGCTGCTATTCCTGCTCTGAGGAGCGCTCCCAATACCCTTGCCCCCTGGCATCAAGACGGCGAACAAGATGTCCCGCTGTGCGTGTGTGTGTGCGTGCATGTGTGCATTCGTGCGTGTGTGTGTGTGTGTGTGCGTGCCTGTGTGTGTGTGTGCCACCCCCAACGCAGAGAGGAGGACAGAGCCAGTGCTTGTAACTTGAGAGTGGAGAGAGCGAGCGAGCAAGAGCGAGAGAGAAAGAGAGACAGAAAGCAAGAGAGAGAAAGAGAGAGAGAGAAAGCAAGCGAGAGAGAGATAGAGAGAGAAACAGCTGTTGCCAGTCTCTCGTGCATCGGCCACAACTGTGATCTCATGGAACAAAGCTAGAATGCAAACCGCACGGTCTGGCCGGCCACTCGGCCAGTCACACTTCTGCCTTTGTCCTCTCTCTCGCTCGCTCGCTCTCTCGCTCTCTCGCCCTCTCTGTCATTCTTTGACACACTCTCTTTTTGTTTCACACGCACACAATTGTACACACAGACAGATAACCCCACCCCCCCCCCCCTCCCCCACCCCCCGCCCACACACACACACACACACACACACACACACAGGAACAGAAACACATAGTTGTGCCAGTTGCACAGGACGCTAATCCACCATAAACTAATCCATCATCGCTCCCTGCTACTTCTTCGCCGCTGCCTGCGTGCTTTACGACGTGTTGCGTCAGAATGATACACCTCCACAGAGTCCTCGCCTCATGAGCCATGAGCAATATTTCATAACAACTTCTTGAATTATAATAACAGCGGGGGCTTCTGTTTTTTCTCGTGTGAAACCACCGCTGGAGACGGTTAAACAATTTCCCTTTTTCCTCGGGATACAAACGCTACCTGACAGGTGGGCGGGCAACATGGCCACCAATTCACGACCGCGTGCTGAACGGAGTGGTGACAGTTGCCTCTGACTGCACACCTGAGCAACAGCCTCTCTCTCTCTCTCTCTCTCTCTCTCTCTCTCTCTCTCTCTCTCTCTCTCTCTCTCTCTCTCTCTCTCTCTCTCTCTCTCTCTCTCTCTCTCTCTCTCTCTCTCGCGCTCTCTCTCTCTCGCGCTCTCTCTCTCGCGCTCTCTCTCTCTCTCTCTCGCTCTCTCTCTCTGCTCCCAGGGAGAGTGGAAGGTTTCAGTCCATTCCGGTGTTATATTAAACTGACAGAACGCTGGCACACACACAGAGTAGCTGTGGCAAAAACATTCACACACAGCAACTTTCGGGTGGGAGTGCACGCACACACACACACACACACACACACACACACACACACACACACACACACACACACACACACACACACACACAATGACACACACACACACACACACAATTACAATTACACACCTAAAATCTTACATCATGCAAACACATACACACACACAATTACACACCTACAATTATACATCAATAACACACACACAGACACACACACTCACACACACATACACACACACAGTCACGCTCCCTTTTAAAACACTTTATCCGGCTCGGACATTTACACACACACACACACACACACACACGCAGACAATACAACACGAGAAAAGCGCACGACACACAATTCTTTTCACATACACACAGGCAGGAATACACATGCGTACTCGAGCAGCGCACACACACACACACACACACACACACACACAGAAAACACAAATGGAGGGAGAGAGGGAGTGAGAGAGCTAAAAGCTTCCTGGTGGTAGCTGTATTACATTAGTACATTTTCCAAATGATATTTAGCGTCTCACTTTACATTCAAACGGCCGCCATTCTCACCCCCCCCCCCTCCGCCCACAAGCCCCGTGAGTCAGCAGGAACGGCCATGTTGTTCCACCGCCAAACAACGTGTCGTATTTTTGGGATTCTTTCCGTTCGCCTTTTGTTGTTGCGGTGGACATATTTTTGATATACGATTCCATGGTTGTTGTTTTTTTTTCTCTCAAATCGGCAGACGCTCTGTCAGCATCGTACGGCGTATCGGTGACGTTTGGGCCCTTTGATGCTCACAACAATGTCCGCCCCCCCCCATGCTGTGTCAGTCAATTAGAGAAGCAGAAAACTCACTAGAGGCCTGCTGTAGTGTTAAGGCAGGAAGACGTCCTTGAGAGCACAGCTGCAGATAGGGATGCCGCTACTCCTTTCGTTCATCTCAGGATGGACCCCCCCCCCCCCGCCCACTCCAAGGCCACTAAACGTGGCGAAAACTGTGAAATTGTTACTATGGATAATAACTGAGAGCTTTGAAGTGTCTTATTGTCAATGTCAAATGCTTAATACTGCATTAACTCATGTTTAGTAATGGTAAATGAATGTACCCTTATTGTGTCTTGAGTGTTACCGTCGTGATGGGCTATGGGGGGGGGGGGGGGGGGGGGGGTGGTATGGTTAGGTACGGGACAGTGTACGTCCTAACCAGACAAGTTGTGTCTAGAAGGGCTCACTAGAGGATTAGAGACAAATCCCTTCTATTCACATGTTTACCAGTGTGTCTCAAGCCCCCTTTCCCCCAGGGAGCCAGGTGACTGGGCCCCGCCCCCTTTCCTGGCTGTCAGAGCTGTCAATCAGCCGTTTCCTTCTTCTCTGTCTGGGCTCCGCCGACCCTCCCAATTCGATAACTATTATAGACACAGTCTGCACCTGCTGCCTGGTATTACCGTGGTGCTGTGTGTGTGTGTGTGTGTGTGTGTGTGTGTGTGAGTTAAGTTAAGATAAGTTAAGTTAAAGTTAGTAAGTAAGTTAAAGTTAAAGTTAAGGATGGAGATCCATATTCTAATCAACATCAGTTATTGCTGATCAGGTGTTCACACATCACACCATCGTTTCTTCGACATTCTTCGCTATTCTATCGACCTAATCCGCGGCAATGCGATGCTTTGAGCACATTGTTTTAAAGGAGACATCTGGTCGTCGTTTTATTGATGGCTTCATAGCGCATTGATTTAGAACTGTTGAAAAGGCTGAAATGTCCCTCAGAGTTATTGAAAGACAATGCATCATTATTGACCAATCAGGATCAAGTATTTAACTGCTGTGGTATACACACAGATAAAGAAAGAAAGAGATTGTTTGTTTCATCCCATTATCATCCTCTTCTCCGCCACACATTTCACTTTCACACACTGAGCGGTCGCTCGTTGCGCCGAGTAAACAACAGTGTTTGCTGAGCGCAACTCTGCAAACTGCTTCTCCACTGGGAACCAGCAGAAGACCAAAGAAACACACACAGATCTGCCAGATCTGTCACCACATCACCGCGCCAGTTACCCCCTCTGGAGCAGCCCTGGAGTGCTGGCAGAATGTGTGTGCGTGTGTGTGTGATGAGACAACAAAACAAGTATGAACGAGTGTGTGTGTGTGTGTGTGTGCGTGTTTCTTCTCCTCCTTCTATCCCTGGCCTCTTGCTCCGGGGGTGGGGTGCTGATCATCTATGCCACGGTTAGGCAACCAAACCCGATGATGTCATCTTTCGCGTGCGCCACCACCACTATCAGCAACCTTGAGAGAGAACCTCACACCAGACCCAACATCCACTCAGCACTGTGACACGACCAGGGCTCATCGTGTTTACAGTGGAGGCCGCTGGTCTGGGGTCAGCACAGTGGGCCTACAGTGGGCCTACAGTGGGCCTACAGCTGGTCTGGGGTCAGCACAGTGGGCCTACAGTGGGCCTACAGCTGGTCTGGGGTCATCCAGTGGGCCTACAGTGGGCCTACAGCGGTGAGGGGAAGCACTCCAGGCTCTTGTTGAGTGCTGTTCTCAGGGGCCCTGGGTGGTTTAGGAGAACGTTAATGAGGCAGACAAAGACAGGACGGGGGTGAAAGGTCAAAGGCTGGAGTTTGACTGATATTCACGTAAAGGAGCACACTGCCTTGTTATTCCACACATGATGCGTTCTGAGCATGTTGTCGTTTTAACTGACTTTCTCCCTTTTTCACACGTAACGTACAACATCGTCAAAGGGCCCCAATTTGTGTGTCAATACAGAAGTATGATCAATATATCAGGCTTTGGCTCGGAGGACCGGTGAGCTGATCCATCTATCGTACATCTGGGTGGACACTCCCACCTGAGAGTTGATGTATTGTAATGTCTAAGGGTCAAACTGCACTTTAATGAAGTCCCTAAGTGATTCTGTTTGCTTCACTTCCATATCCAAGAGACAGAGCCAGCAACTGGAGAGCAAGCAGCTGCAGGCCAGTCCGTTTAGATCCCGGTTCCTCGGACTGTAGACCCTTCAAGCAAGGCTTTGGAATCTGGCCGACATGGAAACTGGAAGCCCGGCGCATGCATCTGAGAGATGTTTACT
>NC_140292.1:5987685-6015185 GCF_964030765.1 Micromesistius poutassou | reverse complement strand
GCATTTTATTTATTCATTGTTGTCGGCATGTAAAGAGAATTTCAATAAATTACAATAAAGTCTTCTCAAATAAATGTCCTACCCCAACTTCAACCAGAGTTACAGTCTCAAAGGGCCTCACGGGCCACGTATTCATGACAGCCCCTAACCCTAGCCGCCCAGAGGGCGAGAACAAACGTCCCTGATTATCAAGTGTATCACATGTATCGTGGCCCCATCGCTGCACAGTGCGCGGCACGGCTCCCCAAACCCGGTACACCAAAACCCCAGACCCCGAAGAGATCAAAGTTGGGGTTGGCGGAGCAGCAGACACACACACACACACACACACACACACACACACACAGCACTCTCAGTAAAACAAACCCACATGACATGGGGAGATCTATCTAGACACCCAGCCCCACGCATGCACATGTGTGTGCATGCATGTACATGTGTGTGCATGCACGTACATGTGTGTGCGTGCGTGGGTGTGTGAGTGTATGTGTGTGTGTGCCTGTCACAGGAAAGACATGTGAGACAGCTGTCCTGTCGCCCTGTGCCTAACACAAACAGACCAGACGGGACGGGACAGTGGAGCGATTGGTTGCACTACAGATATCCATCCCTCCGGTCCAGTGTGTGTGCGTGTGTGTGTATATGTGTGTATATATGTGTGAATATATGTGTTTCTGTGTGTGTGTGTGTGTGTGTGTGTGTGTGTGTGTGTGTGTGTGTGTGTGTGTGTGTGTGTGTGCGTGCGTGCGTGCGTGCGTGCGTGCGTGCGTGCGTGTCTTTGTGTGTGTGTGTGTGTGTGCGCGCGTGTGTGTGTATGTGTGTGGATGGCAGAGGGTTAGGACTTCATCCTGAGGGGCCCCAGCGTGCGTGACCCCTGATGGTGACTCACGGAGGTGGGGGGGGGGGGGTGAGGGGGGGGTTTAGGGTCAGGTCCGAGGTCCACTTGGGTTACGACGACTACTGTACATCACTCCAGATGAAGGACGCGTGCGACGGAGCGGGGAGGGAGGAACGACGGATGGGTGTCTCTTTGGATCATCCCGCCGCAAGCTCTCTGATTTATAACTCTCATGTTGTTGTTGTAAAGGAGGAGGAGGAGGAGGAGGAGGAGGAGGGAGGGGAGGGCGGTCAGATGAAACTGGAAAGGTTTTTTATTGTTGTGGTGACAACTGTGCTTTTGTTTTCCTTTCCCTTTTCATATATTTTATCAAAAACTCTCTCTTTCTCTCTCTCTCTCTCTCTTTCTCTCTCTCTCTCTCACAGGTGCCCAGACAGACAGACAACACCACACACACAGACACACAGACACACTCACACACACTGTTGTTCCAGACCTGTTGACACAGACAACTTTAGATCTCTGAAACAGAGAGAAGAAGCCCCCAACCCCTTCCCCTGCCCCACTCCATAGCTCCATCTCTCATTTTCAAAGGGGGCCCCTCCTAGTCAAGGATCTCAATTTTAGGGTCCGCAAGACCCCATCCCCCTCGCCCCCCCCCTGTGTTTTTCTTCCATGGTTCAGGCCAATTATTGACTGTCCGCTGCAGCAGCCTCGCCTGCAGGGCAGTGTGGTATCAGCCGACCCCTCTATGCCCTGGTTCAGAACAGTCAGTCAACACCACAAGACTACAGCCGAGAAGAATCCAACCCTACCGTCCCACACACGGCACAAACAACAGTCAACGATATAACAGAATTATAACAGAATCATTTAGATACAGTGTTTTATATTCATCATTTACTTAAAAAACCTTTTAGCCTTTTAGCCTTTTAGCCTTTTAGCCTTGGCTTCAGCCTACGACGAACCAGTGAAACACACTGGAAACTTCTACAATCACCCTCCACTCACCCCACCTGCCCTGCTATACCCAGACTGGGTGATGCATGGCCAGGGTACTGCCCGGGCCGCGATGCCTGAGGTCCTCCAGGATTCTCAGTTTGAAGGCCGTTCCCAGCTGAAGAATTTTCTGCTGTATTGAGTTGAGCTTATTCTTATTAGTTTCTCTTTAAACCCACTCAGCTTTTTTTTTTAATTTTCGTTGTTTTGTGTGTGTTTATGTGAGTCTGTATGTGTGAGATTAACTTCATGCTTGTCTGCTGTATGCATGTGTTTGTGTGTGCACATGCTAGTGTGTGTTTCCGTGCGCGCCCACCAAATAAGCAGGGGGATTTCCATGCGCTCAGCTGTCCAGGTATGTGTAATGAAGTCTGTGCCATGTTTTTAAAACACCGGGAGTCCCACTCATTTGGCATCCGAGTTCCCCCCCCCTCCCGCCACCCCAACCCCCCCACTCCTCCGACCTCAACTCCAACCCCCTACGGACCCCTCCAGAAGCAGACCCGCTCACTGCCACATCCGCGGCCCCCCTTTTTTCCGAAAAACTCAAATAAACATTTACATTTAGGGGATTTTTGCTGACGCTTTTATCCAAAGCGACTTACAACCATCCGTTCACACATTCACACGGCGACGGCGGAGTCAACCACGCAGGGCTGACAGCCAGCTCGTCGGGAGCAGTCAGGGTGAGGGCGTCTCACTCAAGGACACCTCCACGCTCCACACCCTAGGAGGAGCCGGGGATCGAACTAGCGACCTTACGGTTACCAGTCAAACCCGCTCTACCTCCTGAGCCACTGCCGCCCACAAACAGCCGTCCTCAAAGCAAAGGAGGAGCCCCTTGTTCTGCGGTGCGTTCGCTCACAGAGCCGTACCCCCCGGGGGGTGAGACCTGCTGTGTGCGTGCGTATGCGTGTGCGTGTGTGTGTGTGTGTGTGTGTGTCTGGCACTGGGGGTCACTGGGACAGTGTTGCTGGTGCACCAGTGGGTCCGGGGCGTGTGTGTGTCGACGGCTGCGTGAGGCGGCATGCGATACAGCCACCGTGTGTGTGTGTGTGCGTTTGCATGTGTGTGTGTGTGTGTGTGTGTGTGTGTGTGTGTGTGTGTGTGTGTATATTTAGCCCTGGAATCCAGTGTATTATTCGGCGGCGGAGAGGAAGCAGGAACCCAATAAAACCACAGGAGAACAAGAGGGGCTTATCCTGCAGGGCCCCGCCACGGACACCGGGGGCCGCTCATTAATTGAACTCTATCTCTGGGGGGGGGGGAGCACAAGAGGACTACTGTGCTGCAGCCCGCAGAACACAGGTGGCTGCAGGGAGGGAGAGAGACACAGAGAAAGAGCGAGAGAAAGACGGCGAGAGAGACACACACACGCAGAACAAAAAAGATAGAGACACAGGGAGAGAGAGGCATAGGGAGACACAGAAAGAGAGAGAGAGAGAGAGAGAGAGAGAGAGAGAGAGAGAGAGAAAATTAGAGTGAGAGAGGCATAGAGAGACACAGGGAGAGAGAGGTAGAAAGATAGAGAGACACACACAGAAAGAAAGTGAGTGAGAGAGGCACTGGGAGAGAGAGAGAGAGAGAGAGAGAGAGAGAGAGAGAGAGAGAGAGAGAGAGAGAGAGAGAGAAAGAGAGCAAAAGAGCGAGAGAGAAAGCAGCTGTTGAGTTACACACACACACACACACACACACACACACGCACACACACAGACAAACACCCCAAAACATTTGGTCCGGCAGTATGTGAGCACGTACAAAGTTTCATTTCCCAGATCCGCCTTCGTCCTTCATCCTCCTGAACAGATGTGGTTGACTGGAGCGGCCAGAAATCCAATCTCCCCGCTGGGTCTCAGGTGTGGCCCTCCTACTCATAACACTGCCGCGCCGCCATTGGTCCACGCTAACCTCACACGCGTTCCTGATGGAAGGACATCTCGACACTATCCAGACACTGGTACTGTTAATGCAAAAATAAATACAATCTTTTGGGAGCAAAAGTGTTTTTTTCCTCTTCTACAGGTGCCTTATGACCTACTTTTTTTTAAGTGTTGAGCCTGTTTTTCTCATTCCACTCCCTTTCCCTCCCCCCCCTCTTTGTATTTTCTCTGGCGTGTGTAATTTGTTTTGCATATTTCCTGTCTGTAGCCTCACATGTGTGTACTAGCGGTAGTAGAGATAGTTAACAGCTGTGTGTCTGTTCCCCCCGAAAACACCTGCAAAAACAATCCAGACGCTACTACTACTACTACTACTACTACTGGCCTACTCCTCTCCACATCCCCTCTCTCGCTCTCTCTCTCTCTCTCTCTTTTCATCTTTCTCTCTCTACCTCTCTCGGCCTCTCTGACCACGAGCCCCCATGTAATGCGATCCAGCCTCTGCTCTACCTTGGGCCCTCAGGAGCCACCAGGGAGGCCAGAACTCGGCCAGCAGACGGAGGGGGGTGGGGGGGGGAGAGAGTCAGAATGAAGACCGGTACCGCGCTGGTCTGGTCCAGTCAGTCAGTCAGTCAGTCAGTCAAACAATCAGTAAGTCAGTCAGTCAGTTAGTCAGTCAGAGAGAGAAAGAGCAAAATGGGAGAGAGACTGGGAAGAACAGGAAGTAAAGCAAAAGCACAATTTGTATGTGTTTGCATGTTGATGAGTTCCTGCTTCCTGCAGTAATCAGGCCGTCCTCCCAGTCCGTTCCGTGACCTCGCCACCGGCCCGGTCTTTACATGAAGTGGAGCCCGCGGCCCTCTGCATGCTCCTCATTGCATGGCCATGATGCCATGCGGTCTATAATTAATGAATTGGTGTAGCGATGATGAGGGTCATTTGAAGGGGCCTGATATGATCTATGCAACCTGATCCATGCAAAATCCATTCACCCAAACCGCCCCCCTCGCCCACACCCTCACCCTTGTCCCTCCAGTGTTACCCTCCTAGCCGCAACGTGCACAGCTCTGAGGTCAGCGCCACCCCCATGCAGAAGAAGACAGTCTCCCAGGTATACCCCCACCACCACCTCCACCATCATCCCCATCACCACCACCACCACCAAGGTCTGTCCTCCCACTTCAGGGAGCACACATATGAAAGAGACTTCCAATCTGTCATCACAGACGGCAGGGCCTCCATAAAAAGTGAATAATTTTCAATGAGAAATAAATTTATTTCATGTGTTATACGACTCCCCCCCCCCACCCGCACCCCCCCCCGCACCCCCCATCCTCCACTCACTCACAGTCAGAGTCGGTACTTAGCTGTCAACGTCAGTTAGTCTGGGAGAAGGAATTCACCAGGAAGAGTAATGGCTTTGAGCAAGGAGGCCAAGAACAAAGGCTTCCCGAAACCGTACTTCTTGGCCTTGCGACAGCGGGACTCACTGTTCAAAATGCGTTTCAATCAAAACCGCCCGCAGTGTGGCGAAACCTTTTGGAACGAAACCATTTGTGATACAGATTCAATCGTAATTGCCCGAGATCGGATCCCAAAATAAAAGCGTCAGAAATATGAAGAATCTCCGAGGCATGCGAGTTCTACAGATGGGGGCAGTCTGGGAGGATATAAAAGCGTGCCTCGTGGAGAGTGTTGAGCCAACATTTTATCAGCGCAATAGCAAGCGTTTAACAGCTGCGTATAATGCTAAACAAACAGTAAAACGTGTTACATTGTGAGGCTTTCAGTCCAAACAGGTGGCGAGTACCGTAAGGCTGGGTGGTCCCGGAAATCCTACCATAGTGGGGACCTTTTATAAAACGACGCTGAGTTGCAGGACGTAGTCATGCCACATGCGCGCACACACACACACACACACACACACACACACACACACACACACACACACACACACACACACACACACACACACACACACACACACACACACACACACACACACACACACGTGCATTGCATGTGCTTAATACAGTAAATACTTTATCTATTTATAAATCTTCAATGTATAGAGTATATTTATTATTTTATTTCAATCATTCCTAGTTCATTTATATACGCCTCTCACCCATATATATACACACACAAAAGAGAAGAGACACTATATATATATATATATATATATATACATATATATATATGACCCTTTCATTCTCTCTTCCAGACTCCAACACAGCTGCCTTTGATTTGCCGTGATCCGGCCGTAGATGCAGTTACAGTGTGAACTTTAACACACAGATTCCTCACATTCTTGACGGGTGTGTGTTTCCCCCCGCAACGCAAACTACAACTTAGCGCTGGTCCTCCCCCGCGCAGGTCACTAGCATGGGTCGGCGCGGCCCGCTCTCCCTCTGAAGACGTGCGCGTGTCCCCGGTATCGGCATGGTTGGGATGGTCCCTTCTGCCGTCCAACAGCCCCGGAGGAACCCGTGACCAGAGGAATCTCGTCGGCCACAATCCGGTAAAGGTTGAGGTCAACAGTCAACAGTGTGTTCTCCCGACGTGAAGACAGAGCAGTCGTGTTGTTATTTGCACGAGAAACCACTCGATCACAATCCAATCACAAGAAAAAACGACAAGGCTACTGACTAGAATTGCACCTTGGCATACCACATTTATTTCTGGCCCTTTTATACAGTTCGCCAATGTAAATTGAGACCTGCAGAAGGTATCAATGTGATTCGTTTTTGTCCTTGTTTTGTAAGCCCCTTTGTAAACCCTGTTGTAAGATGCAGAAGCGTCCCAGGAAGTCTCTGCGACACACACGCTATACGCTTTGCTATACGTCCTTGCTAGGAAACTACATTTGCAGATTTCAAACAACCCCCCCCCTCCTCCCCCACCAGCCCTTGCCTCCGTGTCGGAGCAGAGTCAGCGTATTCATGTTATTTATGAGGTGTCTTGCAGTGGCAAGTTCATTGGCGTAATGACACAGGAATGCTAATTCCACCACTGCACGGCGATGCCGGCTCGGTGTGAAAAACAGCCGCCCGACACAGTGTGTATCAGGGGCCGCGTGTCAGGTCAACTCCGTCAGTGGGACCACTGATGGAGGCTGGAGAATGTATGCGTCTTTATACGAGCCACTAGAAGCAGTGAGCCGCCGCAGGCCCATGGCATGCATTGTGAAATGCACTTTGATATGTATGTATTGTGTACAAGCATGAATTATGAAAAATAGGCATTCTTTCAAATGTGCAAGCCGAGCATTTGTGTCTAGTGTGACTTCTGCCGCAACATAGAGACGGCAGGCAATGAAATGCAGACGCAAAGTGTATGATTCTCCGCTTCACGTAGAACATAATATTTCTCGTTATTGTTTTGTCAGCAAATAATCTGTGTAGAGCAGCCTTTTGCAGGATCCTCATGAGTGGATGCTTACTATTGTTTTGATGTACGACAATCGAATACTGATTGAATGATTTATTGATATTGGCAGATATATATGGTTGTCTAAGGTCTGTACTCTGAACTGGCCAATGACGAAATACATTGCCAAACAAACAATTAATAAATAACAACTATTTCCTTCATCATTCCGAATATACGCTTCGTGGTTTGTCAGTATGGTAATTACAATCACCCACATAGTGTAGAATACTGACCTTGAACCCAAATACATTCATACAAGTGCACATGCTCGCGCAAACACGCATACACCTTTTCGTTTTCCATCAACCCTAGTAGGTGGTCTTTTAAAGCAGAACATATTTATCTAGTGTATATTTCTCTACTACTAGTGTAGGTATGAAAGTCAGTGAAAGTCCCACCATAAGTGAAAACACCTTTCATGGATGAATGCCAATGCATGAGCGGTTGACTCACCCACTAAAGATATGCGGTGAAGATGAGAGATGTGACGCATTCTGGTACTCTGCCGATCCCAGGTTCACCAAAGACTGCGGTTGTTGTTGTTGCTGTTGTTGTTGTGTTTTCTGTTAAAGACAATTTTGCATAATAATGTACAACAACATCCATACACACATTAACACAATGAGAAAATGATTACTTCATGTATTCACGTTTACGATTACTCACAGCTACTGTCAGTCAACCATCCCCCCCGCACTGTGAGACTCTAGTCCCCCCCGCCCCCCCCATCCCGTTCTCTACCAAATAACAGGATGTCAACTTTCTCTATCCCAGAGGTCGATGACCTTTCAGGCAGAAGACCCCCGCACCATCCTGCTACAGCTTGAAGCCATTCCTGCCTTCTGCTGGCCTACTTCCCCTCTGCCCCTCGCCCCCTCACCATCCCTCACCCTGCCTCACCCCCCTCGGACCAGACAGAGAGTCAAACGGGATTGGGGGGGGGGGGGGCTCCAGAGATTAGGAGCTCATTATCATCATGGACTAGAGGCGGTCGTCAGGAAAGTGGAGGATAGCACGTAAAGTGGAACAAGATGAGCTCTAAGACCCCCACGTCTTGTCCCTTCCTTCTCCTCTTCCTTCTCCTCCTCCTCTTCCTGCAGCTGATAAAAGAGCCAGGGATCAATTTTTTTGCAAAATGCCCAACAGGCCTTTTGCATTAGGAGTTGGACTTCTCTCTCCCATGCTCTGGTTGGTTCCCGATTGAGCTCATGAATATGGATCTGAGATCTCTGCTCTGATTGGCTGAACTGACTTCCTGCCATTATAAAAATCAAGGAAACCACGGGTGAGGGGTTGCATCTTGCTAAGTTTAGTGTTTGTATGTATGTGTGTGCTGTGTATTTTTGTGTGTGTGTGCATGTGTGGCTTTCTGTGTCTGAATGTGTGTGTGTGTGTGTGTGTGTGTGTGTGTGTGTGGCTTTCTGTGTCTGAGTGTGTGTGTGTGTGTGTGTGTGTGTGTGTGTGTGTGTGTGTGTGTGTGTGTGTGTGTGTGTGTGTGTGTGTGTGTGTGTGTGTGTGTGTGTACGTGTGTGTGCTCTTCAAACAACAATTTCCAATGTTTAAACTGAGACACTATTTCATGTCCTCCCAGAGTCTTCTGGTGTGGTTTCGTTACATAAACAGCCAAATCCTGAGTGCAAGAGAAAGGTTTGGAATGGATTAAAAACATACACTACAGTATTCTTCCCAAATCATTCACAACAATGACTCCAAAAAGGATTCATTCAACCCACTCCAGGTCATTCATAGTAGAAGGAGTAAAGTTATTAAGTATTATTCACTGTATGTTATATAACAGTAACAACCACAACAACAATCACACAGGTGTTGTTTATACAGAGAAACACGTCGGCCTTCTCTCTCCTATGATAGCATCTCTCTCTCTCTCTCTCTCTCCCCCCTCTCCCCATGCCACTATAATATAAACTGGCAAGTCAATACCTGACTAAAATAGGCAAAAAATATAATTGTTTTGTCACACATCCGCACACATGGTAAGCACTTGAATGTGTCTTGTTTTTAACGCTGCATTTTTCCATGGCTTTGTTTTCTCACGCAAATGTACAGTAGACATTACAAAGCTATATATGCTTACGCATATGACTCATTATTTTTCCATTTATTTGTTATCAGACAGAGTCAAACCATTCTGATATGGAAATAGGGCTACAGAAAATATAAGATCTGCCAGAGCCAGAAAAAGGTAGATCATCTTACCTAACATTTAGCTTAATGTGAAACTATTTGAACACCATTGTTAATTTGCATTGGAATCAAACATCACTCATGTTACTCAGCCTACCTACTCTCTACAAACAGCCTACAACTAAACAAAGATACAGGCTACAGCTTGAGGATAATCGTGCCAATCAGAGATGAGCATCCACAGCCTCTCAGTAGCAGCCTCTCAGAACCTCTATCGGGGTCCCGCTGATAGCGTAGGCAGATAGCAGCTGAGCATCAAACTCATCGCAGGGGGGTTAAGTGGGTAACCTACAATAACCTACATCCGATGCCAATAACAAACCAAATATAATTACAAGCATACACAAGAAGATAATATACCCTTTGGTTTGTTCAACAATTAAGAATGATGAAAGCTTTGCGATGTACAGCAAGATCGGTGTCCGAGCAGCGCACGGCGCGATAGAGAATCCAAATCAAAACAAACATACCTTTCCGCGTCAAGGACAATTCAGTCGATCCGTAGTACGCTGTCTGTCTGTCTGTGTTGACCAGGCTGCCGGTTTTATTGCGGTTGTTGTAGCCTAACACTCACTACATCTGTACAGCGCTCTTTAAAAATACTTTCCCAAAGTAAAGAAAAGATGGGAACTAGCAGAGCGTAGGACCTGGGCTACTTTATGTTGTGCCGTGTGGATCAATGCCCTGCCCGGCTGAGTGAGGGCTCCCACCTCTGACGTGTTGGAGAAGTGCACAGGTTCTGCTCCGCGTCCGAGGAGGTGTCTGGTGGGGTTTTGGATTTCCCGAGATAACGACCACTGAATCACAGTCCAGAAGCTTTCTCAACCGTATAATGTGATCTGCTGGTCTGTTGCTCACGCAGCGTATTAAAAGGAGTGACTAGCCTATGTAGGTTTTTTATTCTATGATTTCCATCCGTTAAATGTTTTATCGATTCACACATGACTCAAGCTTGTGACGTGCGGATTATTAATTGGCATTACCATCACACGTAGTCCTAATCACATTGGAGCTTAGTCGATGCTTGTATTGGAGGTCGCCATGCAAGACACACCAGACTTCACAAGTCTGCTTAGGCAAATGAGTTGCATACATTCAGATGGGTGCATTATTGTAATGATACAACAATTCATTTTTTATTTGATGTAAGTACAGATAGAGGAGCAAGACATAGGCCTACTTAGTTTCTTCAGATTTCAACATTTGTTTTCTACACATTAAGGACAATCATGGGGCAGAAATGTTGAACATGATGCAGCAAAACGCGTTTCTGTGATGCTGTATATTTTTCCTGTATACAGATCTTTAAAAATGGTCATTCCCGATATTGCATCTTCTTCTATAGTAAATGGGCTGACAATAGTAAAATAACATTGAGAATGACAGAGACAATATTATTAACACTGACAGGTGGCCATTGAGGTTAATGGCCATGGTTAAAATATGTTGATTTATCCCATGAACCTTTTAACAAAATGATCTACGTAATAACATAAATTAAGAAAAAGATGAAAACTATTTAAACATGATTATACATGACGCATGATTGTCAATGCATGCCATGGACATTTCTTAAGAATAGCAACACATTGAAAAGTTCATATTGAACGACATAATATCAGCAACTGATTGGTCTTGTCAATGGAGTCAACTTTGATGTGCACAAAAAATTATAAACTCTGAAAACCCAAAACATGTTGTTTAGCACAAAAATAAATAGACCTGAATAAAGGCTACACATTTATGAAAAGCCCTTTAAAAACTGCACAGGGGAATCAACTTTACTTACCAAAAATAGCAAGTTGGAGCTCAAGTTACAAAATGCAGCTACAATGCTAGAAACAACAAACTACTAGACAGCAGAACCCATGACCAAACAAGTGACCCAGCCAGATAATATTAAGTTGATAAGAATGTGTCTGGACTGTGGAAAAACATCAACGCTGACCCAAACGTGGTATCGACCCCCTGGCCAGAATCTTATTGCTGCTCTCGCACAGGTTAGATTTTGACAGTGTTGGCGTGTTTTTTGCACAACGGCTTGTCCATTTTGGAGAAGAATGCCTGGCCTTCCAGACTGGTACTGCAGACCTGTGGAGCACACACACACACACACGCATGCACATGGGCCACATACACAGATATACACACAGGCACGCACACACGCACACAAGCACACACATACCCACAAACACACACAGACAGAGTTATTAAAATGTGTTGGTAGTTAATTGTACATTTTTTCGATATCATTTTAAGATTGACATAGCTCCCTCTGTGTTTCCACGGTACGTACCGTACACACAAAGCAGGTATCATGCCAAGTGAAGCCCAGGGCATCGAGGAATTTATCCCCAGCCTCAATAGGGAAGTCGCAGCCATGGCAACTGGTCCCAAACAAAGTGTAATAATCTGCAAATATATAAAAAAAACATTGTTTGGTTTAAAGTAACAGTTTACTGTGTGATTATAATCTGCCTACCATTCGGGCAAAACCACACAAAGAAAACACATGTTTGTCTTTCCGTGACACGAGACAAGTAAGCCTAAACGCAACCATGCGATAATGCAAACCTCTGATGTACTTGATGGTTGACATGAAAATAGCAGTTCTCTAAACAACCGCAGCATATTCAAAGTGTTCTGTGACTCCTCCCGAAAAAACCCAATACGTCAACGATATGGAACAAAGAAAATCTTCCCTGGCATCATTACCTTTTGAGAAATACACAATTTAACAGTTGCATGCATTTTGGGAACTGAAATGAGTGGGGCAGAAGAGCTATGGTGTGTGACTGGCTCGCAAGCCGGAAAAGGTTGGGGGTTGGAAACCCTACTGTCCAAAGTCGAGATCGACACAGCCATGAGAAGAGGCAGAAGCCTGAGTTCATTCTGAACGTTGTCTCTGACTGATGGCTCCCCCCTCTCCGTCCCGTACCTGTCTCACAGTACGGCTGTCCGTCTTCCATGTGGAAGGTGTTGCCTCGGATGGGCTGCTTGCAGGAGACGCATACGAAACAGTGCACGTGCCAGGTCTGCTTCAGGGCATTCATCACCTCCTACAACAACACAGAATAGTGGAGAGGGGTGGGGGGGATTGCTGTAAGTCTGCATATGCTTGTTAATTTAGGTGATAAAAAATAAAGCATTTTTTCTGTGTATGTATGTGTTTCTGTCTGTCTCACACCCTCTCTCTTCCACCCTCTTTTTCTCTCTCTCTCACACTCTCTCTTTCCATTTCTCTCTCCCTCTCCATTTCTCTCCCCCTCTCCCTCCCCCCTCCATCTCCCCCCTACCCTTTAATAACAGCAGTGAAATATTAAATCCATTCTATTGACTTACACAGACCACACTCATAAACCCAACTTCCTCGCCTCTTCAGACCCCGTTAAACATGTGTGCGGGGCCTTCCATACTGCCTGTGTGTGTGTGTGTGTGCCCTCCCTCCCTCCCCCTCCCCGAGCCCTCACCCCCAGGATCTTGTGCTGGCAGCTCTTGCAGGTGGGGGCCAGGTACTGCTCGTAGCAGTTCTCGCAGAACACCTGGCCGCGCTCCTCCACGAAGCCGCCGTCCACCAGGGAGCCGTGGCAGTGGGAGCAGTTGAACTCCTCGGGGTGCCAGGACATGCCCATGGCCACCAGGAAGGGGCCCCTGGTGGGCCGGTGACAAGGAAAGGACCCCCGGAAAAGTTACGTTTTTTTTTTTTTTTACGTTTTGTGTTTAAAAGCCGCAAAAGTTCATGCAAAGGGGCTTCGTTATACAGACGTGAATGAGGCATGATACCATTATACACCCGGCTTAAAAGATTGTGATTATGTTTAATGAAGTATCACGCCACTAATTAAGTCTGAGAGAAGCCCCTGCAGAGAGTTGTGTTTTAACACATTTATAGAAACATTCTAGCCTAAAATGTATATAAAATATGAAACGGATCAACAAATCCATGGATTTGACCTTGGGGTTTGAAATGAGTGACGATACGTGCGTTCCTATGGTCCTACAACATGCACCACCCGTCTCTACCTGATGACGGTGTTGCACTTGTTGCACATGGGGGTGCGGGTGCCAGCGGGGATGTGCTCCGCCCTCTGCACCAGGGAGTCCAGGTCCTGGGGGTGGGGCTGGGGGGTGGGCCGCTGCGGACCCTGGGGGGCTGTCTCCGTGACCTTGCCAAACGAAGGCGCCGGGCGGGCGAGGCCTTTTGGAAAACCTGAGGGGGGGGGGGGGGGGAGGAGGTCATGTAATATATGTGAATAATAATAATCATCATCATCTATAATTGTTATTTTTCATTTGATAAATTTGATGAGCATTGTGAGAAGTAGTAGTATTGTTACTAGTGGTAGAAGTACGAATAAACGCAATCGTAACAGAAGTAGTCGTAGTAGTTGTGTGGGACTAGCTCCTTTCACCAATCACTGTGTACAGGTGTTTCAGAACTAAGTGAACCTCATTAAGAAGCCTGATTGTAGAACTCCTTACCTTGTTTAGAAGTGTGAATTGGCAGGTGTTCTAACTAAACCTTGTTAAGAAGCCTTAATCAGCAGGTGTTCTTACTTAAGCTTGTTAATTTGCCTGAATCAGCAGGTATTCTAGAACAAACATAACCTTGTTAAGAAGCCTTAATCAGCAGGTTTTCTAGAACAAACTTAACCTTGTTAAGAAGCCTAAATCAGCAGGTGTTCTAGAACAAACATAACCTTGTTAAGAAGCCTTAATCAGCAGGTGTTCTAGAACAAACTCAACCCGTTAAGAAGCCTTAATCAGCAGGTGTTCTAGAACAAACATAACCTCGTTAAGAAGCCTTAATCAGCAGGTGTTCTAGAACAAACATAACCTCGTTAAGAAGCCTGGATCATCTGGTCCGTCCGCACCACACTGTTCACAAAACAGATTATGCTCTATTTTTCTTCACCGGGGAAACATTCCCAAATTCCCAAAAGCTGGTGGAGGAGACACCTGGGAAAATACACCCACAACCCCCGTCCCCTGCTCGCCTCCCCCGCTCGCTCCTCTCAAAACACTCGCTATCTCATCCTGAAGACGCTGTGAGGCGGGGCAGGCCTCCACTAAAGGGAGTAGTTGTTGTTGTTGAATCCATTGAGAGACAGAGACGCTATTGAGAGACAGCCAGGTGAAGCATATCAAAGCTGGAGTGAGGTGGAGCGGGGGGTGGGGAGGCTTCTCTTGGTGTGTGCTCGCGATGGACGCCAAACACACAGAGTAAACATGACCGGAGACTCACACTGGGGTGGGATAGACAGGGAGAGAGAGGGATGGACTGGGAGAGTGATATATCATGTGGAATAGTGTAAGTGTGTAAGTGCGGATGAGATGAGAGAAAGTAGCAGGAGAAAGTTAGTCTTTGTTAGTCTTGTCAGTCTTTCCATCTGAATGAAATAGTGATAGAGTATACCGGATGTGCATTGGTGAGTCTATACCCCTCTGTGTATCTGTATAGAGTAGAGGGAGAGGCACTATGGCACCCAACCCACCGCTATCTGTGTCAGAGAGGATTTAACCTAGTAAATGGGGAATGGACTGCATTTATACAGAGCTTTGTCAACCAGTGGCAACACTATGCAGAAAGTTGAAATCTAGAAATCTAGCTTTCTCAGACATGAAGACAGGGTTGACCTTATATGACTCCAAATATAATTGATACCATGAACACACATAAAGAGTGTTTTTTAAGCCAGGGAAATCATTTGGAGAAAAAACTCATTATTAGGAACTTATTGATCATACATTATGTATGATCTACTTGCTACTCTATTTTAAAATCAAATTGACTAGGGTATGAAAAAAAAATCCACAATCTGATCTGATTATCCCTTATTGTATTACAGACATCGTCATCTCAAATGGTTTAGACGTTATAGTCTTCAATAAAGAAAAAGATACAAAGCTATTCTTCAAGGTTTTAAGAAGAGTTACGCTGCCACCTAGTGGTTCAAATAAGCAACTACATACAAATCCTCAAAACGGACTGATGGTAAAAAAGGACACGTGCATGGTTATTGTAACTAGCTCAGATACCATTGCAGTAGCATTATGATGCAGAAAAATATGGTACGATTTTCACCTTTCAATGTAAAACCAAAAATATATTTATACGTTATCTATGTCCATGTCATTTAGAGGATGTCAGGCTTATATTCCAGAGCATCGCTTGGAACCCTCATGTATCTGAGTAGAGCGCAGCTGGGTCTTATTGGTTGGTTCTGACATCAGGCCAGTGGGGAGGTACCTGTGCTCTTGTTTGTTACCCCAGTTTTAAGTTAACATTTTTGTTTGCCTTTAGTGAATTTGGCTGTGTCTAAATCGCGGCTTCCTAAAGACTTCCTAAAGAGTTGGCAAAAATAGGCAACAGGTCATCTTTTAAACACATACATGAAAGGCAAGGCATAATTACAATATACTAATAATTATAATTGTTAATCGTCTAACAGCCAAGTTTACTTGACCTTTAACGTCATGTTCCTCTCATGTCGTCATCTCATTTCGTGACACACTTTCACAAAGTAGGAACCTAACAAGGAAGCCTCCTAAACGGCCATCGGTTATAGGGAAGCTCTATAGAGGGAAGCCTCCTCAGAACGGAGACCCAGCCTTTCCTCCGATGCCCGGGGAGTTGAGGGGTTGAGTGACCGTACCTGCCGCAGAGCCAGGCTGGCCGCCGGGCTTCCCTTGGGGAGGGGGCCCGTTGAACCTGGGCGGAGGCACCCCCGTCCCGTTCCTGGGGGAGCCGGCCGTCTTGGAGAAGGTCTTGGTGGCCGAAGAGGTGTAGGCTCTGGGCGCGGCGTCTTCGATGACCTCTCTACACACACACACACACACACACACACACACACACACACAACACACACACACACACACACACACACACACACACACACACACACACACACACTTTCATATAGTAGGCCTTCAGCAGTGGCTGATCAGTCAGCCAATCAGAAATTCACACAAGAGGTGTGCTTGTGAAAACCATTCGAGACAAGCTCTGTTGTGGATAGCCCTCCGGTCACCATGGTTACCCCTCTGAGAAGAGATCTCTATTAGATCTCTATAGATCTCTACAGATCTCAGCTCAGAGAAATTTGTGCACAGATGTGCTCGACAGTGTTCAGAGTAATTTGATTGGACAAAGGGCATTCCATGAGTGCTGCTATAGAATATAACAGCACTGGTGTGAATGTGTCACTGGTGTGCACTGTAGGTGTTTCTCATAACCGTCTAGTACGTTTTGTAAGCGACGGTGGCATCACACATGCCACCAAAGCGACCGTCAACAGACTCAGATACATACAAATAAATGTACATGATACAAAGTAGCCGGCGTTAAACTGTAGACCACACACACACACACCGTAGCGAGCTAGCGTGCAGGGACATGTTTATGTGTTGCTTGGCAACAATCCAGTCCCAGTCCCAGTGGCGGAACTGTGTGTGTTGGCGGAGCCGGATAACTGATTAAACACACAAATTACAATCTGTTGTCGCTTATTAGTGTCAACGGTTGTCTTAAAGCAATATCACACGCGAAGTGTTGCTATGCTGCTAATCTGCCTGGGCGCGGTGATCTGCGGCCCTCTGGCCTACAGCCTCGTAGGCTTCGTAACAGTCGTGCTATATTCGTTACAACAGCACTCCCTCTCCTGTGATGCTGCTCCAATAACCTGCCCTAGTTGAGACGTTTTCTCAAAGTCTGAAATTGCAAGTGACCTTTTTCATGTGTTTGCCAACTCAGTTTGTCATTTGAGTTGTATGGCAGATTGTATCATGTGTGACAACAATATTTGACAAATGTCCAATAAAAGTAAAGGACAGCTGGTTGGACCAATCCCATCTCAAGAGGGCTGGTGTCACCCCATTGGCTAGGCCTTTGAGTAAGGCCATGGCAAAACATTGTTTTTCCTCATTTAGACACAGAGCCTTCCACGATAATGGACTGACTGCGGGCTTGGCGATGATAGGCGATATCCATTACATTTAATTAGCAGGAAGCTCAGTAACACACTGAAGTAATCAGGCCAATCACGGTCTGCTTTGATTGAATCAGAAACGGTTTGTGATGAAAACCACAGTCAGATGAATCCAATTAGCGCATCCACGGCTGGCTACTCTCTAGGGAGCCGTCCACCAAGGAAGATAACGATAGCACTAGGGAACAAAATACCCAACCGTCAAATGTAGCAGAGGCTTCCTTTTTAAATAAAGGTAAAATAAGATACAGCAACATGAGACTGTGTACTTACTGATGAATCATTTAGGCACATTTAGAAAACAAGTTTCCCAAAATTTGACTTGTTTCAAAATTTGATTTGGCCCAATGCTGAAATGTGGGCCCACAATGGGCTGTTGCGTGTGAAATCACTCCATTCAACAGATGTGGGACATTACAGTGATATAACACTAGCTTTTTGGGGTTTTCGTTTCCTAATGCCCATTTGCTAGACCCCGTTACTGTCAGGGGCTTGGGCTGAGCCCTGCCGCTTACATTACCAGAAATCTAATCAAGGCCTATAAGAGAAACACCATTTTGGATCCTAGTAGATAAATCCAAAACAGTTTCCCTGCCCGACTTACTTACCTTGAAAATAAAGAGCAATTTGATCTGATCTAAAAACCCAATATCCAGCAATATGTTCACTATCCTAGTGGAGGGATAATAGTATATATATATTCTTATTCGTATTCTAACATTACTGCAATCTATCTGCTCCAGCACAAGTGAACGCTACTGAGCCAAAGGCAGTCTGCCTGCAATAAATTCCCATTAAGTGGAAATTGATTTTTTTTTAAATATCCAATGTTTTATGACTAGATTTTTAACACGATTGTAAAAATGTCTACATCAAGGTGGCTTGAGTGAGATAAAGTTATCTTTAAGGAACGTAAACCACTCATAAAATCCCATTGCAAAACCCACTCAAAAAGCCATATCGTTTAAATGGCATATCTCCCAGAAATGAAAAGACAGAAAGAACGATAGGAAAAAAGTGAAAAGAGAAGAAATAAGAAAACGTTTTAGACCAGCTGCTGGAAGGGGTTTTTATTGAGGTATGATAACAGAACGGTTAAAATATTCAATGGTTAGTGCAGAGAATAGAAGAGAAGCAAACTTAAAACAGCTAGGTACAGAGTATTTAAGGTGGAAAGACAATACATATAGTACATAGAAAGAAAAGAGTAGTGTAAAGTGTAAAGTGGGATATATATACCACTGTATATATATTTAGTTTATCACGCAGAAATATCTGGCTTTGGTTTGTGTACTTGTTTTTTAATGCCATATTATCTACTACAGGTTTCTATGTGTATAATCAATAATTTTAAAACATCACACTTAGTAATACATGGCTGAAAATAAATAAGTGGAACTTGAAATATGAAACTGCAACATATTCTATTACACATTTAGCACCCGAGCTGAAACCCCATGGTGCCAGTCTCTTAGCTTGTTGTACTTGTGACCTATGACCTCCGCATCCAGCTTGGAAAGCCTGATTCGCCCGGCAACAAGTGATTAATGAAGGGGAAAGGAAAATAATTCAAAGGTTGGTAAATAACAAAGACGTGAAAAGAGAAAAGCAGAGGTTAACAGCAACAGAAACACCAGGAAAGTCCCAACAAAGCTACATTTGAAGGCTTAAATATGGACCGGATGATAAAATCACATTTATATGATAATGACTATAATATGCTACTGAGCGGTTTTTCCTTATGGTGAAGGAAATAAATCTAAATCTAGTGTAATTGGTCTAATCGGCATCACTACTAAAATACCCTCAATCCTAGACTTTGATTGGTCCTCGTATGAAGGGAATACTGTTATTATGAATTAGGCTGACTCATTACAGAGAAGTGTGTGTGCGTGTGTGTGTGTGTGTGTGTGTGTGTGTGTGTGTGTGTGTGTGTGTGTGTGTGTGTGTGTATGTGTGTGTGTGTGTGCGTGTCTGTGGGTAGGTGTGTGCGTGTGTGCGTGTCTGTGGGTAGGTGTGTGTGTGTGCGTGCGTGCGTGCGTGCGTGTGTGTGTGTGTGGTTACAGCTGGCTTCTAACTGCTACCATTCAGATGTGAGCCACTTAGAGTTTTCAAATGAGACTTCCTCTGAACATGACTTCCTCTAGATTAAACCATCATACTCTCCAGGATATATAGTGTTGTACTCAAACCGTACAGACCAAATTCTATGAACAAACCTATGCAGTAAACCGAGGTCGTAAAGCAATTACTGTATATACTGTACATTTAATCTGAAACTCACCAACATTTTACTGATTACTTACTTTTTTCCACTGTTTTGTGGGGCTTCATCTGCAGGAAGAAGAAACAAGGAACAACATTCAGATATAAAGCAACGAAATTATAAACTTTACATCACATACAGTACATTGACATTAACATCAATAGTCAGTAAAGCATAGGGTAGGACATTTGTTTTAGAAGCATTTTCTGTCCTATTTCTTGAAATTCTCTCTGCATCCCGACAGCAATCAATAATAAAATGTTCTCTAGACAATGGTTGGTTAAATAAAAAATAAATAAACCGACCTCAAATAAACTGATCCCTAAAATGTAAATTGCTGTGACGCCTATGCTACAAATCCAAACTACAACGATAAAAATAAGATGTTGAAAGATGAAACTAATATCGAAAAATAAAAATATCAGTAGAAAAACACAAATGCATCCAGAACCAATACATACAGATGTTAAACCATGAGTCTCCTGTCTCCATGCATATGCATATGATATATACGAGATATACACATGGCGTATACCAGTACCCACCGTTCTCAGTCCCGGTCAGCTGGGCCAGCATGCGGAAAGACCTGGACTGGGACGTCCCAGACCTGGGGTGCCAGTCCTCGGTGTCCTCGATCAGACGCTTCTTGCTGGCGTCGCTCAGGGCCAGGCCGTGGGTCGGCTCGGGCTGGACCTCAGCTCTCCTGCACGGCCACACACAGGATAATGAGAAAGAGACGCTGCTAGGCTGTACGGATGCTGGAGCGCTCTCTCTCTCTGTGGTGAACATATTCTACTGGGACGCCACACTGAAATGGTAAAACAAGACAAAGTGTGTCTTTTTTTTATTGTACTTGACACAAATGACACAAAAGGCAGCCAGTGAGTCGGTGAGTCAAATAAAAACACACGCAAACGGCAAATAAAGTGCTCTTTGTTCAACGAGGAAGTGAAAAAGTTAAATCATTTTAGGTAGAGGGATTTGGATTCAGTTTTCTGCGGAACATAGTTTTGGGGTTTTACCTCCTGGGAGTAGTCGGTGGTGGGTTTCTACAGAGGGACGTTCACAGCACAGAATGGAAAGCAGTTAAAAGGTGGCGTAGGAACCGAAACCCCAAATTAGACCCCAAAAAGTGGGGTTTCGTTGAGGTCGCTGTAAAGGTCACACTGATGGAAGGTATGGCAACAACTGTAAGCTATACTTAGTTAGCCTCGCTATTAGGGGGAAGAAAAACACCGGAGGACTAGCCGGCTACAGTATCAGAGACAGAGAGTGAAACTGCTTCAAACTGCATTTTCATTTCCTGTTTGGCTGTGGTAAAGTAACCTGATTCATTTCCTTAAAAAGGGAATAAATGACAATGAAAAGTTATCGTGGTGGAGAGGGGAATAAGTGATGCGTTAAGATCTTTTTGAAAACAACATATCTTAGATTTGGCCACAAGGTGGAGGTAAAGAGCTAGAGAGAGCTCCGTAATGTTCAGGGTTATGGTTAGGGATAGGATTAGGGTTATCATCAATAATACCACATTTACAAAATAAATTGCCTTTTCTTTATATTGATTAGTCATTTTGAAACACACACCTCAATACTGTTGTTAAGTTCATTCCATTCAATTAATTATCCAATTTCCGAGCCGCTCGTTTTACAGCCTCTACATGTGTTTGAGTGTGAGAAAACGCTTGAAGCATTGAGGGGTGATCCCATTCCCACGCCACCTTGCTAAGACAAAGTGAAGACAAAGTGGATCATTCGTGTGGACTTATAGGGGCTTAGCGTCAGCCGCAGCACCACACTGAGAAGATAGATGGAGATCTGCCAGGGACTTTTCCCAGCTCAGCCAACTGCGCCTGAGGAGCTTACAGCCCTATTATAGGTGACTGTATCCTACTCAGCACTGACTTACTACTACGGGGGGTCGTTTCTGATGACAACACGAGCGATTTTAGCGTGAGCTAAGCACAACTGGAGCGAAAACTCTAATTATTTAGAGGACTTCAAAGTGTGCCTCTAAAACAAGCATACAACTCGACGGTTATGAGTGGGCAATTTGTGAGTGAGTGTAAAAAAAAAACCATGCCACGCAACGATTCACCAGTGGGCAGATGTCAATCACAAAATACTAACTTGGCCGCCGTGTTCACTTCCCCCTGGAGAGAGAGAAAAGGTACATGGAAAAAAAGGTTCATGTGAGAGAGAGAGAGAGAGAGAGAGAGAGAGAGAGAGAGAGAGAGACCGGGCAGAACAGGGTTTAAAGCATAATAATGATTTCATTAAAACGGTGGTAAAACATAACGATTCTAAAAATCGTTCCTTTAATCCGAAAATAGCCCTTCTGAGAGCATGCGCTGATACGAACCAGAAGTGCCTTCAACACAGAAAACGCACACAAACACACCAAACCGTGCAGCAAAACGTGTTCTCGCCCTCCCTTTGGTGACGCTGTGCGGGCCCCCCCCCCCCCCCCACAGGAGTGCAACTCACGATGCACACCACGCCATTCTTCATGACACTGCACCTCTCCACACCCCACGCGGGCTCTCTTTAACGACACCACCCCCAGCATCATCATTTTCGTCAGCAGCCTCACCACGCCCGCTTTTCAGCAAACTCGTTTGAACCCTGATGATGGTGGCGGGTGATAACGGTAAGTGATAACGGTAAGTGTTTACAGACGGGGGGGAGGGAGAGCGCCCGTGTACCTACCGTTCCCCTCTCTGTCCGTCTCGTCGGCCCCGTGGGACATGAAGGATTATCTCCCTTTGTAATCAGGGAATGCCTTCTTTTGTTGTTTACAAAGTGTCAGAGCACTCGACAAATATGGAGACGCGTGCGGCGGGTTTTTGTCAAGTGTTTGTCGGACATTTGTTAAATTACACTGGAGGCTCCCCTTCTTTTTTCTTCCAGGTGATTTCTAAAGTGGGCAGCGCTTAAGAACAACGGCATCTTTGTCATTATTAAAGCAGTAGGGAATAGTGAATTCATACTGAGTTCAGGGTTTATAAACCATTGTCCCTAAATTAATTTTAATAATAAATAAGATATTGAGAAAATGGCTTGTTGATGATTTACAAAATACGTCTTTAATAATGTTTCATAAACAGTATAATGCTTCAAGTAATGTAATTTCAGGTTGCTATAAAGCATTAGTTAAGTATTTTCTGGAAGTTCATTTAAGGTGAGGTTTATATATGCCTAACTCCTTAAAACTACGTATTACTTGGTACTGCTGCAATGGTACTTGAGCCTTGATATTGTATTTATAAAGACTTGAGTGAGTTTGCACAAAATACTTTAATTTGTTTTTAAACAAAGCAGCCTTAACAGATATTGTTTGTGAATGATTAACTTATTAACTAATTAATTAAACTATATCTAATTATCTTATAAATCATTTATAACTGCTTACGAAAAATGATTTACCACTGCCTAATCAATGCTTCAAAGGTGCATTTGTCCTAACACACTTGCCAAAAAATCAACCAACCAGCCAATCCAGAAGTCAAACCGTAGCAGAACAAACCCTATGTCCCAGCCAGCCACTCTAAATTTAGCCTTGTTCCCGTTTCCCCCTAAAGCCTACCAGCGCCCAGCGGTTAATTAGAAACAGGTGACAGGCCACTGGTGCCTTACAGGCAGACACACAGAATACCCTGGTTTGGCATGGCCTTCCACAACTGTACTGGTCCCACATGGCGCGAGCGGTAGCAACAGCTAGCCGCCCGCCCCGCTGTTTTTACATGCCGCTCGCCCATAGCACGGCTGGCGGAAAAAAGAAAAGAAAGGGGGAATGTCTCTTCTACCCTGTAATTTATCAGCGTGTAATGCGATGGTTTATGGGATGTGTCCTCTGTTAGTTTTTCGAGTGACAGGGGATGTGTTGGGGGTTTTGTCGGTTTTTGAGAGCTGGAGGCACAGAGGGGATGGAAGGGAAGGGAAGTGAGGCGAGGCGAGGGGGTGGGGGTGGGTGGGGGGTGGGGTGAGGGTTTTGGGGTTGGGGGGTGGGGGGGGGGGGTTGTTATGCCACAGCAGGAGGAGCACTTACCCGTTGGACTGCTGCTCCGGCAGGCCGCGCCTCTGCCCCATCACCACCTCGCTGGCGTTGACGTTGGAGTAGAGGTTGATGGGCGTGTTGTAGACGGAGGGCTGCGGCACGTCGGGGTGGGTGGCCGGGGCGGGGCCGGGGGCCGGCGCGCGCGCCGGGAACGAGGTGTGGGGCGACCGAGAGGAGGGGGGTGGGGCAAACGCGGAGGGGGAGGAGCCTCCGGAGCCGGGCCTGGCGGTGGCGGCGGCGGGGGGAGGGGCGAGGCCGGAGGACCTCAGGGGGAACGGGGGCTGCGGCGACAGCGAGGGTCCCGCCGGCGTGAAGGCGGAGGAGGCGGAGGGGATGGAGGCCACCACCGGGGGGGGTGTGCCGCCGCCACTGCCGCCGCCGCCACTGCCGCCGCCGCCGGCCGCGCTGCTGCTGCCAAAGGGGCGGGCCGTCTTGTTGTAGGCGGCGTTGGCGGGCTGGGGGGACGGCCGGGCGATGGGGGCGGAGGAGGCGGGATGGGGGATGGGAACGGGCTTAATGATTTCCTGAGTCTCGCCCTGGATCGGAAAAGGGAAAACAATGGACGGACACAACAACAACATGCAGTCGGGGTGAAAAAACAAACGCAGGCAGGCGGTGTGAACGCATCACAGGCGTGGTGAGCTGGGATCGGGCGCTCACACGCTAGCGGTGTTTTGTTTTTTGTTTTTGACACCATGCTGTGGTATGAGCCTGAAGGACTAGGCGGCGATGGTGAGATGAGACATGGCACACACAGTGGAAAGTCAAACTGTGAGCTGACATCCTCTCAGAAGGGCACAGGGACGCATCGCTCCCGATGAAGTACAATGTATACCGTTTCAAAACAATGTCGTTTATCAAGCGGTATTCCCGGCCGTTATTTGAAACGGGAATACCAAACAGAGAAGAGGTTCCTACCTTTGGCGCGCTGGGAGCACTCGACGGCCTGTGAACCAAAACAGAAGTGCAGTTAAGTTACCACCCGACATGTTTCCAAAATATTTCACATATTGGGATTTGGCTCCGCTTAACAACGAGCCCATTGTCCTACGGGGACAATATGGAAGAGTTTTATTCAACCGTGCGGCCTTTATAGGAAAAACCGGCATGCTTTGAACGATTGCCTATACTTCACATTGAAGCTAGCATTCGACTTCCTGGATTATCTTCAGGGAGATCCCGAACATAAAGAAAGAGAAGAGACGGCAATACAAAGGAACTTAGGCAGCCGACCGGCCTACTGAAAGGAGCTCGGTCTCCAATAGAGCATCTCTCTCTCTCTCTCCCTCCCTCTCCCTCTATCTCTCTCCAGCCAGCCATGGAGGTGACGGTGAAACAAGAAACATTATGCTCCCTCCATTACCCTGCTGATGTTCCTGCGTCAGCTCTCCCTGAGCCTTGATTATCCTCTCTCTCTCTCTCTCTCTCTCTCTCTCTCTCTCTCTCTCTCTCTCTCTCTCTCTCTCTGGATGATGGCTTTCGCAAAAAGCCAGTGTTCATCTGCCGATCCACAGATGGTGTTGTAATGTTGATGTTGGACGCAAAAAGAAAGAGACCATGATCATCTTGGATATGAAACCAGATAGCGAGATAGGAAATGCCATCTGCTGGCCTGCCAGGGCTTGTTCCATCGTCTGGCTTGCCAGGGATTGTTTATAGAACAAAAAATATATGAAAAAGTCCTATGGAAATCCTAGATTGTATTCTGGGAATACAATACGCAACTTTGTAAGCGTTAAAAGCCGCTCCTCGTGATGCTCTGGGAAAATGTGCAGCAAAAAAATTGCATTAAATCTTGATTATAATCTGCATATGAATTATGTTTCACAAACAGAACAAGCTTTCTTTGCAGGAAGTTGTGTAACTGCCATCCAAAGGCCTCATTCCTCCTCCGGAGCTGTGACACGATATATAATTCCAACCACTTGGCCAAACTATAGCTGATAACCACCCCTTTATCTTGGTACCGCTTCAGCCTCAAAGTACTATGATTACCAGAGAACACCGTGTTTCTGAGCTAATGCTTCACCCATGTAAACATTTTCAACGTGAAACGTTAACTCTTAGCATTCAGTCTCATCTCCGGGTCATTGAGTTTGTTTCGTTTTACCCTCTTTTTTTTTTTAGCACTGGTGGCTTTTTTACATTTACAAATCCTACCTTCCAGCGAACATAGCATTCGAGGAGTTGAAACTGTCAACCAGACACTTTAAATACGTCCCTACCACTCAAGCCATCTTTCAACGCTGTCCTAATAACCCGTCTCACACTGCATTTCAACCGATACCCTCGCTTTCAACACGTTTATACTGTTACGACGGTTCTGAAAGCGCCTGTACAGTCGTACCTCTTGAATAAATTACAGGAGCAGTGCTGGCAATCACTGGTTGTAACAGTTAAAAAAACATGTGGGAGCTCTCTGCCAAAAAGACTTGTGAGGTATTGTAAAAAAAAAAGAAGCTGACAGAGCGCTTCTTGAAGTTATCCCCCAAAGAGCTGACCTTGAATCCAAGGCCTTGAAAAACAATGCTCCTGCTCTGACTGTCAAACATCATGATGGATGAGATCAACGCAAACTAGACTGCGTACGCCACACTCAATAAAACACTCACTTTCATATCAGCTATTTTATTATGACATTTCAAAAACACACTTTTATTCACAATTATATAAATAAATAAACGTTTTGAAAGCTTTCATAACTTTTGTAAATTGTTCTTGGATTGAATGTTAACGTTTAAGATACCTTTGTGTTTTTCCAAGTCAATATTGTTCTATATTTTGACATACATTTTAAAGATTAATGATGATAGCCACAGTGGACACAGTGGTATAAATATATTAAAAAAACGTCTCCACTGCTGGCATGCATGTGTAGGCGTGTCGGCATTTTTCACATTAAAAACGTTATGCAATGTCTTGACAATGATTGATGCAGCTGCTTGCAACTGTTCCATCCCATAATAGTCGTATAATGTTATCTGAATGTTAAGCTCCTTGTATGCACTTCTGGATGGAGTCCAGCTCCAAAGCCCATGATGTCCATTTCTATTTCAGAGACGTTGTGGAACATTTATCCAATGTTCCTAGAGTAAATAAATTTTCCATCCTAGCATTCCTCTTTTGGCACAAACAGCAAGTTTGTGTTGTTCTGTTTGAGGGAAAACGCAAGAGTGCTTTTAAAAGTCAAAACTTTTCAGCGATTTTTTGTTCATGGAAATACGATATCGAAAAATGCAGAATCACTTTTAATGTGAACCTTCTTTTCGGAAATATTTTAGACTTAGATACACTGCTGTTCCTCTTTCTTCGCCTCTTCCTATTCTCAGATCCATCTCTTGTACAGAAAACAAACCGTTGTTCCCCCTATAGAGCATATAAGGCCGGCAGCTTAGCTTTAATACTGCGCCATTCATACAGCACCAGCGTTTCCGGCTGCAGACACAGGCCCAAAACGAACAACTGGGTCCGGTCCAGCCCTGGAACTTGTCCACACAAAGAAGAGTTTTATCCCTCCTAAAGACAACACTGTGAGTCAGCGAGGTCGCTCCTGGGGCAGAGGCCATGCTCAGACAGTCCTCTCTCTGTCTCTCTCTCTTCCTCTCCCTCTCTCTCCCTCCCTCTCTACAATATTAGGAAGAGCGTGATGCTAATGGACACACTTTCCCTTGTTGGTGTCGGGGCAAGTTTAGAAATGACAAATAGCCCGGGCCCTACCCCGTTTTAGGTGTTGAGCCAGAAAGCCGACGTCATCTGTGCCCACGCATCTCTTGCAAATTCCACATTGCGACGCGTTATGTTTTTTGAACGGAGCTATGCTTTCGGGAAACAGTGATGT
>NC_140292.1:5968376-5987485 GCF_964030765.1 Micromesistius poutassou | reverse complement strand
AGAGGGGATTTAGATTTGGATAAAAGATGGGGAAAGACAGCGAGACAGACGGAGAGAGAGAGAGAGAGGAACAGGGTTGTTTATTCGATCCTTCTTAATGTGTTGACGTACATTCCCTCACCGCACGCCGTCACCGTGGACGCCGACGCCTGCCTGGTAGAGAGGCTCACCACGACTGTGCCAGGGCTCTGACACTAAGTGGAGTGTAACTACGGCTTGCGAGCACTACAAATCACGGCCTCTCTGGATGCGGTACAACTGGATGTAACACAGAGTTTGTAGTTCCATATTTCATCCGTCATTCCGATCCATCGCGTTGTAAAACCTGTGCCAGGACTTCAGAGGGTCCAACTGTGGCTCGTGTCGAGGAGCAATGATTCACTCGCCAGAGTATTTCGGGGTAGTGCATAGAATGCTTGTGATGAGATTATGGCAACTCCTACATGTGTAGCCAAAAGACGCCAAATACAAAATCTAAATATGGTGCTGTTCTCGTGGTGCGTGTGTATCTTTCAGACGCTTCACATAGTTCCCCAGCCAATTATCGTAGTTTCTGTTAAAACGCAACACACACACACACACACACATAATTACACAGCCTCACACACACTTACACACTCACACACCCACACGCACACACGTACACACACATATTTGGCACCGAAACACACATCTGGGTCGTCTTGTGATGTAATCAAGGGAGGGTTCTCCGCGCGTCATTAAAGCAGATTAGAGTGCAACGCCATTTCCCCCCCTCCACTCTAACAAGCGTGTCCTCACAAGTCAAAGGGTTAGCGTTCAAATCCTTCAGCCCTGGGATCAACGCCTGTGCCTGTGCGTGTGTGTGTGTGTGTGTGTGTGTGTGTGTGTGTGTGTGTGTCACAATAAAAGCCACGTCTGGCACTCAACCGTCGAGGAAACAGATCGGGGAAGACGTTTTGAACCCCACACACACACACACACACACACACACACAGACAAAGACACACACACACACACACACACAGAGCGATGGATGTGTGAAACGTCTCCGCAGAGTGAGGCCATAGACCTCAGGAAGACGGGCCGTGGGCTGGTTGACTCACTCCCATCCTGTCCCCCTCGTCTGTGGGAGCCAAGAGAAACACTCTGGCACATGCTATCTGAGGGAGCCGCGGTCGGGACCGCCGGCGTACGGGT
This sequence comes from Micromesistius poutassou, assembly GCF_964030765.1. Classification (NCBI taxonomy): domain Eukaryota; kingdom Metazoa; phylum Chordata; class Actinopteri; order Gadiformes; family Gadidae; genus Micromesistius; species Micromesistius poutassou. The sequence continues at coordinate 5,986,306 of NC_140292.1, read as the reverse complement.
CAGCTCCCTCATCGCATTAACACACGTAGACACACTCACACGCACAAACGTGCATACACACACACATACATACATACATACACACCTGCATACACACACACACGTATGCATAGACACAGACACATGCATAGACACACTCACACACACACATGCATGCATAGACACACACACATGTTGCACATACACACATGCATAGACACACACACAAGCATAGACACACACACACACACACAAACATGAATACACACATTAACACAAACACGCATACAAACACATACATAGACACACACGCATGCATACATACATACAAACACATGCATACAAACACACACACACACACACATATAGACACATGTATAGAGACACATGCATAAACACACACTTAAAAAGACACACACACACACACACACACACACACACACACACACATTTTAATCATCACTCACTCAGCGACTGATTAATATAACTTTACAAAAACACACCTTATCAGATGACTGAAGCCCTTTAACCACTTGCTGAAACCCAACGACTCTGTCAAAAGGAGCTTGTTGGATGAATGTGTTTGTGTCTGTGTGTCGACTTTTTCTTGAACTGTATTTAATCCCTTAAAGTGCCTTGCTCATTGTGCAGGGTGGATAATACCGCCTGATTTGCCTGAACAACACAGAACAAAGACGCAGCGCAGAAAAGCGTTTGGAAAAGCACTTTATAGCCCGGCCTGCTTCCAACGTCCTCCACTAGAACTAATAGCTTCTGTCAGAGGAATGCGGTGCCGTTTCCTTGATATTTCCCTTCCTGCTAATCCGCTTAAACCTACGCGCACACGGCCACCTTGATGACCATTTAAACATGTTGACAGATTCAGCACCTGGAGAATACTGCACAATCCCACAAAGACACAGAGAACGCAGGATAGGAAAGAGAAAAAAGACTCTGACATGAAAGCATGTGGCATGTGAGACTTAAATAAGAGAAAACGGTGGGTCATTATGGAGGAGTTGACAGGGCTATTTATAGAGGCAAGGCGAGTTAACATGTCCCAGAGCTTGTTGTTATTTATCTTGGCTACCTCGGTCCCGTGATGCCGTTTACATCCTGAGGCAGAAGGTATGCGCTCTTGTAGATATGATTTACAGTAGGTCTATTTCAGACCGCTGACTTATTTTTGCATATACAGTGATATAGCTCTGTCACATGACATCCCAACGTGATCGCACAAACTCACATCATACGACTACATGTACTACTGCAATAACTTCACGGACGACTCCTAAATCCGCAATAACAAAATTCCTAGCGTGGGTATGTCAACTTACTGCATTGACATCTTATATATATATTTCAAATGTATTTCTTTAGGATAGAAAATGGTGGTGGTTTAAAAACCAGAATATCTATATGTTTGAGATCATAGCTGATGCCTGAATGAACAGGAGCAGGACGACACCACAGGATTCACTCTCTGCATGACATCTGGTCTACTGCTCCACCACAGCCTTCCTGTAACGTTAGCCCGGCCACACCACATGCAGACAGGCCTGTGTCTGCGGGTGCTTCTGGACAGGTATTGGCCACAGATGGCCTCCACGTCAATCATTCAGCTGGCGTTGTTTGCGTATGGAGGGGAACAGCAGGTGACCGTATGGAAACAGGCCGTGGTCTCTCCTCGTCTGAATAAATCTTCTCTCAATCTGAAAACGTCTCGTGGCAGGGTGCTCTGTTACCAGGCCTCTTCGAATCGACGTCTACATTCCGTTGTGTTTTTCCGAATCGTCAAAGTTTACGTGTAGGAAGAGAACATCACTGGCTGGGTTCTGGTTGATGTCTATGGACGCAGCCGAGGGAGGGTTAAGCACCTCGGACACTTCTAGTATAACACGGTTTCACACACAACATTGCTTATAATTATGGAGGGCCGAAGATGCCAACACCTCCTCCTTTTTTCCTCTTCCTCAGCCCAAAATGCATTTTTTTTTAATGTCATGGGGTTCAAATTTGAACTGAAACACTGGCTTCACTTAACTTAATTTGTGTGGTGGGTGATGTGTGAATGAAGGCAGACTGACAGAATGAAAGGAGAAGTTTGAACTTTTAACATCGCCGCATGAAACAGTGCTCGTCGTTCACACTTTCCCCTCTCCACTGTTTACTTTAGCTCTTTATGAGAGCGCTGGGACTGGACATGTCGAGGATCTCACGCACACATACACACACACGCGGGCACCGACACACACACACACACACAGTAGACAGGTCAAAGGTCAGCATATCATTAAAACACAGACACATTCCCCGGCACCCACACCCACACCACACACCCACACACCCACACACAGACACACACACCCACACTGCTGATCTTCTCATATTGTGTCAGAGAGCGGGTGCTGGCGTGCTCTGGGGAGCGTTCACCGTCTCTGTCTGTTTTATCTTTGAGGTTTTGGAACCAGGTGTCCTCAACCACCGTTTGCACGGGAGGCGTGTTTGATTACGCCGAGTCGCATATTTCAATGACAATAAATAAACACCAATTATCATTCCTTCCTGAGGCGACGGGCCGCAATCATCTGGAAAAACCTCTCCGGGGTCTTTTCAGGGGAGCGCTTTTATTTCTCCTCTTTTCCGAGGAAAAAAGTTCCACAACGAAAAAAAAAAAACAATTCAGTGATTCTGCCGGTGGTTGCAGAGCATGCAGTAAAATTATTTTGTACTGCGATAAAAAAAACCCAAGTTCATTATTTTAAACAAATTGCTTGGCTTGCTAATTATGGAGCCGTCTTGACACTGAACAGCAAAGTCTGGCCGGGCAGGGACGGCCGGGACGTAGACCTAGAGCATAGAAAGTAGTTACCGGTGATTCTATGGTCGTGCCAGAGCATACGCTGAAAAACTGCAGACAACTTGTGCACAGATTCCACGTCAAGGGCAGGAGCTCAAGCCACTCCCCAACCCGGCGGCCCTCAACGTTTCCTGGCCCGTTTCTACGTATGAAATTTCACACGGCCCCTACTTTTGGCATAGATGTCTGAGTGTCTGCTTCCACGATCCCAAGGCACTGTTTTAATCCTATCAACATCTGCCGGGACCATCAATTTCTGCTAGTTAGCAGGAGAAATCTTGTGGCTTCGGTTTGTATACAGGGGAGCTTCAAGCCTTTTGGATTACTTTTATAAATCAAACATTCCTGATCAGATATCTATAGCCTTCAAGTCAGCAATATGCTGTGAATATGTGTGTGATGTTAACCAAAACCAGTCAGCCTGTTCCACTTAAACACACAATTGAATTGACTCAAACAGACACTGACAAATTGAATCAAATTAAAATAGACTATCAGAAGTGCACCCACACACACAAAGACAACATTGGAATCATCACTCACTCAGCAAATGGTTCATATAACTTTACAAAAACACACCTTATCAGATGGAGTGGACTGAATTATACAAGTTAAACATAGAATACGCAAACGTCTCCACCCTACTCGACTATAAACGACATTGACTAGATAATTTGAGTGTTATTTCACGGTAACTCTGTAATATGGTCTGATTTGAATTGTGGTACTCGGGACCAGAGGTCAAGGGCTTTAAAACAAAACAAGAACATTGTTGCTGCCTCCACCGCCCACTCTTTTTTAATAGCGCTCCATATCTAGAGAGCTGATCTGAGTTTCTGGCTGGGAAAATGTGAACCGGGACACTGTGACATCACAGTCGCAGAGTTAAGAGAACATTATTCATTCTCAAGGCCCCCTTGGAATGTTATGAGGCCCCAAAGACGGCGTCATCAGTCATCATCCAGCTGATAAATCACACGTCTACGAGTGGGTAGGATGAGAGAAGCTTGGCAGATCCACTTTTTATTCAGCTTGTTATTCTCACCCTAGATCATATTATTAGAACAATTAATGTGATGAAATCAGTGTCATATATCTGATATATTGAGTTAGATTTTTAAGTGGAAATTGACGTAAAGACATGCATTATTATATAAAAATAATGTACTTATAATACTTAAAGCCATATCAGGACAGGGATATAAATAGAAGAGATCCATTCACATTCACTACATTCACTACAATTCATGACAGGACATCTCAGTTGCTGAGATGGATGTGGAAAAATAAAAAGATAATCTAGCAAACAGAGTCACATTCATTGACAGATATTTGAACTTTATAATGAAAGCCCAATAGTGTCTGTAGGGAATGACTGAATTTGCATGCCCATGTTATCTCATTTGAAATGGTATTTGCCTAAGTAAGCGTATCTTTCCTCGCCCCGTTCTTTGGTTTTGTCGGTTCAATTCGCCTCATTGCATTTTCAGAATTGAATATCAGCAGTCGTTGTGCCAATATAGAATGGATCGCTTGTAGAGCAAACATTTAGACAATTAGCTGTACAGCTAATGAGCGTCATGTCTCTCATGACTGATGGATCTCACAGTGCATTCCTTGTGCTAGATTGCACACAGCTGTGAGAAAAGGGCTACTTCAGGCCTTATTTCCCCTTCAGTAAAGCAGGGAGGGGTGCGTCATGTTATTGATGCAGGACGAGGGAATGTAAAGGCAGCGTTTTACTGCGTGAGGAGGCAGTTCTCAGTTTTTAACGAGGAATAACTGTTATGAATTACATTAGCAAAGATCGTTTTGATTTTGTGGGAACAAGTGTGTTCCGCAAGCTCCCCGGGTCTGTGCAGATAATTCAATCACTCGGGTTGGATTGGCTGCAAACAAAAAAGCTTTATGTTGACGGATCACATTTCTATTGATTAAATCAATAGTCAATTCAATTTGTCTTCTTACAAATGTGCTTATTGTAAGTCTCTTTGGATAAAAGTGTCTGCTTTCTTCTGAAATATAAATGTAAAATCTGTAAGTAATATGTCGTCATTTGTATATATATATGTATATATCTGTATATATATATATATCTTATATGTATTGTGTAGGTTATATATTGCGGTGGATGGTCCAAACCACCATTGACAAACCTTTCCCATAAAAAAATTCCCTCCACAACGGAAACCTGTCATTGTCGTGTACCACAGTCATAAACCACTCCAGCTTGGCTCTTCAATCCATGTCTTTCCAACCAGGAAATGACCTCTCGCCCGGCCTTACGTAAGAGAGGCCACTCAGCGCAAAAGCCGCATTTTTTTGTAACAATCATAAAAATAAATAAAAAACTCAGTGGTCGACTATACAGTCTATACACTCTATACTGCCGTTCTTAATAACACACTGCTTCTCCGGAGCACATGTGTACTCTGAGAGGAAACAGAAGGAATTCTGCTTATGGATTCTTGGCTTACAGTACATTCATCATTGAGCATGAATGATGGGATTCAGCAGATACTTTCATCCAAGGCTACTGGAACAATTATCCCAGTTTTCACGAGATGTGGGAGATGTGTGGTTAACAGCATGACGTTTTGAATGGAGTTTATACAGGAGAATAATGTAGTGTAGCGCGGCGTTCCAACTCCCCATCAAAGTGCTGCCGGGCTTGCTTCCAGTGTCCGTCAACAACACGCCTAACCCCTACTCTACTCCTTAATGACCTGCATCTGAATTCACTGTTGAGCTGCGATTCGGATAAAAGTGTCTGGCTGAATGAACGAACAGTAAACCACCAAAACAAACATCTCAGCCCCGGAGGGCCCACACGTTGTTCCAAAGCGGTGCCAGTCAGTGGTAGAGTTACCTCTGCATGGTGAGGGACAGGTTTCCTGAGCAGGATTTGATCTTGTTCTGGGCCTCCAGGTGGTTCATGCTGTCGGTGGCGATGCCATCGATGGACGTGACCAGGTCTCCGACGCTGACGTTGGCCCTGGCTGCCTTGCCGCCGTCCGTCAGCTGGGAATACACAATACACACACACACACACAGTTGAGGCCTCATGATGTTTACACCATGGTCTGGTTCACTCCTTAAGGTAGCTTAAGGAGGAGACTGAACTCGCGACTACAGATTTCCATCGTGCATGTTTCTCATGCAAATACTAGCATGCATGAATTAAGTTGGAATTTGGTATTATGATTCAATCTGGTCCTAATCCCATGTTTATTTGTGTGTATTCAGCCATATGGGTCACTCAAAGCCAAAGGTTTCACGTCTGGCAACCGAGGTATTGGGGGAAAGACAAGCCGCAGTTTTGAAATGTACATGATGAGGTGTTGCCTATCGGACAATAGTTTCGGTGTTGCAACTCATGATGAAATAGTTGTGAAACATACTAGAAGTATCACATGACGAGCAACCGTTGCATCCCCAAACCCTTCAATAATACAGAGAGAATTAATTAATCAAGGTGAAAACGTGTTTTGTCGGTGTGTGTCCCGAAAAAGATATCTATTACATTATGGCAATTTATTGCTTATTTTTTCAAACACAAAAGGAACAATTAAATGACGATGTGTGCAACGACGTGACTGCGCAATGGGTTTCAGCTCAAAGGATATGCCAACAGCGAGAGTTGACTTGAGGAGGGAATGTCTCCTCACCGGGTGGAGTTTCTGGTGGAGTTTCTACACAACTTCACACAACACGTAATTCAATGAACACACCCACTCACTACTCACTGCCAAAACAAACACATTACCTAGCGATGACCTAACAGCCTCTCCTGTTAGGTGTGTTATATATATATATATATATATATATATAACACCCCTTTTCAGAACAATGTGAAATAAGGTTTTAAATCGACAGATGTCTGAATCGTCATGTACTGTACATATTAAGTAGTACATTGTATTTTAAGAGAGGAATGTTGATTTGTCGATAGAAGTATTGACACCTGTAAATCTAATGAATACAAGAAAGTGATTTTCAAATGCTTCATCAATGTGATGTTTTGACAGAATTTTTTTAATTTTCAGCCCAAAACCAAGGCCTGTGTCAGGACAGACACGTAGAAATACATCCCTTGTACATTCTTGCAACTAGAGCTTCGCTGCGTTAAACTCAATATGATTTTACTAAATGTGTGGGCCGCGTATGAGCTGAAATTTGCACTCCTTGTGCCAAAAGCTGTACTACAAGGCTTGGGGGAGAAAACAGATAATGACATCACCACAAACTAACAGTTCTTAGGCATTGTGTGTAACCAAATAACAGTGTGTCTGCGTCACCTCATATTATACATCAACGTGCAATGCCCACTGGTAACACTTGGGTTTAGTTTGTGTGTCAGTCTTTTGTGCAGTTCCCGTCAGCCACCGAGGGCACATGACTCATTCAGAGACCCAGGCTTTGTATTAATGCCCGGTACACTGCTATTCACACGGTTGAATCAGGGAGTGGGGGTGAAGGTGGGGGTGAGGGTGGTGGTGGGGTAGGAGGATATAAAGACTAAGGGGGGGGGGGGTTCACAGACGCACAAGATCGTCCCCCTTTGTCCACTTCCTGAAAGCCCATTCATAAGAGGAAGTTAGGTAACTGTGGTATGGGCAGAAAAAAAACGACAACAAGACAATAAATCCAACACTTTTATGAAGAGCTGAAGGAACAGAGTGTCCGTATGCAAAGTTTGCTATTGCGCCACTTTTGAGAAGTGCAAAAACAGAGGGAATTTGTTTCTGTGTGTGTGCGTGTGTGTGTGTGTCTGTACGTGTCATGAGACGAGATGCTTTCCTTTTTTTCCCCTTATCAGGGAGATCAGAATTCAAAGGGAGGAAGTCAAAACATAGCTAAGGCTAATATGTGTGCAGGCCACTCCAAGCTCACTTCTGCTGGACTAGCACACACCGCCACATACCACCAGCAAGAGGCAGATGACAAACACTCGTATGTCCCTTCTATCACCGAGTGTTTCCACCAGCCGGCCAGCCATTCCCCCCGAGCTTTGTCATCTGCTAGAGGTGGCCTCGGCTCAGAGGACACTCGCTGACATCAACATCATCTTGTCATACGGCTGAATGAAAGTGCTCCAGCAATCTCCTCACACACCTCTGGTGTACGTTCCCTCTGTCCTGCACTTTACCATGTATGTGTGTTATTTCAGCAGAGGGAGATAGACAGAGACAGAGAGAGAGATGGAAAGAGAGAGAGAGAGAAAGAGAGACAAACGGATTCAGACCTCTAAAGTCCATTCCTTGTAGGGATAAAAGGAAGACAATACAACATACCGCGGTGGCCTATATTTAGTCAGACACACTCAAGCTCTTATCTTTACAAGGCAGGCAGAGCAAACAATAAGCATTGACCTTCCGCCAGAGATAGTAAGAACTTTGGACTTGCATGGGCCGTGTTGCAATAACTCTCTCTCTCTCTCTCTCTCCCTCTCTCACTCTCTCTCTCTCTCTCTCTCTCTCTCTCTCTCTCTCTCTCTCTCTCTCAGCAAACTAGCTGTGTTCCTCCTTGGGGGGTTAGAAAACAAATAGATGAGAGAAGAAGAATTCACGGCATTCCCTGCAGTCTATAAATATCGTAAAATGGTGAGAGGCTTGTTGTTGTGACCCAGAGCAGACACAGTGTGTTGTGGTAGGCAGGCATTAAGTACCACAAACCCTGCAACCCTCACCCCCTCACCCCGGTCCCTCCCCCCCATCCCTCACCCCCTACTTCACTCAGCAAAGGCAGTAAGTAGACCGAGCACAATCACCACAAGGGAAGATAACCATTGACAAACACACAGTCTGCGCTCAGAGCATTCCATGAGGCCTTTCAGAACCACATCAGGGCAAGGGGGCCTTTGAGGATTTCTGCACATGCAGGACGTCTGATAGATGGTAGGGGTCTATGGCTTATTGAACTTGAGGCAATGACCACATACACCCTGTTTAGAGTGTTCACACATGCTTTTGTTCTCAACAAGTACAGAGTGCAGTAGGAGTGTCTATTTCTGCATAGAAGAAATCTATTTCTGCATAGAAGAAGAAGAAAATATGGAGGTAAACAAAATTGATTGTAGTTAACCTAAATGTAAAGGGCTTTGTGGAGGAAATGAAGGCCAAGTACTCTGGGCCAAATTGGTCCCAATTACGAGAGCAGCGGAAGGTGAGGCTGGGCCCTCCACAGATTAGGGTCAGCAGTAAATTGCTTTAAAGCGTCTGCGTTCCTAGCTACAAACCGTGCACCAATGGCTCAAATCAGCACGGAGAGCACACAATCACGAAAAAAAAAAGAGTTCCCGCTGTCAAAAGAAAGCATGGCTATTTCCGGACCAATTGGCCTTTTTTCTTAAAGGTTTTAAGTTCAGAAGGACTGCAGCTGCAGTCCAAGTCATTCAGCCTTGTATGGGAAGAGAGCTTTCCTCCTTAGTTTTTTTTAAGTTTGTATTTTAACCCAGCTATTGTGAAACATATCACTTACAGTGTGCGATTCAGGTTGGCCTCTTAACTATATATGTTAGAAATCACGTTTCAATACACATTTCAAACAAACACAAATCTGATCTGGGTTACATTCGCAAAAACCCACATCACGGAAGTGCTTACCGCCAGATTCAAACAGGAAGGAGGAAGGATACAAATATTTATTTAATTCACCCCAAAAACTTTGCATATCACATCTCCTCCGCAAAAGTCATAACATGTCATCATGCAGTAAAGTTTATAAATCCGCTGACAGACGTTCCCCAGCCCTCCTAACATCTCTAATCCCATAATGACACCTGACATGTGTGTTCCTCTTTGGCTACTGTCACAAATAGCGATGAGTCATTGGTAAACAATAGGTTCGGTCTGTTTGTTTCCTTTTTCAGGGACTTCACACCACAGGACGCCACTACTAGCGCTGGGGAGCCCTGAGAAATCGCCTGTGTGAGTGACTTTGACTGAGAGGCCTGAACGCTACTGCCATTAGAAAACAACGTACTTGTTGTACCTAACCTGACCCTGTCTTCTCGCTCGGGGCTACAATAACTCAACGAAAAGGCCGCTTGCTTTGTCGGTGCGGTACACACCGATCCCCCTCTGGTTCCACTACCCATGACATTTCCTTTAAAAGGGGCCGAGTCAAACGGAGCAGACGATCTCAATCGTTTTTTCGGAAGGCAGCTGTGAAAACTTCTGAAACGCGTTATGTCAAAAAAGAAAATTCGGGTCGTGCCGGTACGGTAGCCCGGCGCGTCTTCAAAAAAAAAAACGCAAAGCTGATTTTAAAAGGTGGGCAGCGCCCTGAACCCTGTGGAGACCCTCTCTCTGTTGACACAGCATTCCACAGTGACTGTGCAGCTCGCTGCATCCTGGCTGGCCCCCCCGGTGCCAGCAGAGGAAATGTCCCTGAAAACACACACCGCAACAGCAGGTGTGTTAACGCCGACTGTGTGTGCTGTGCGTGTGTGTTTTTATACGTTGTGTTTACCTGCGCCACCTTCCATTAGCTGTTCCCACAGTCTAGACCCGAGACCGAGGGCTAGGAATTAACAGGGGTGGTGGGGGGGGGGGGGGGGGTGAAGGCAAACATCACACGTCGGGTTTCGGGCGTGTGATACGCGCGTGGTTGGTTGGTTGTCATGGAGTTGTTTTATTGTGATGGTTGTCATGGTGTGACTACGCTCTGACCAAAACATTGGCCGCGGCCTGAGGCAGCGCCGACGCCTTGCCACTGTGACGACTGCATGTTGGCTGGTTAGCTCACACCTCTGGGGTCAATTACACTGTGACATGTGTTTGTGCTCGGTGTGCTCGATCTACCTTCTTCTTATAGGTATAATTATTATGTATAAAAGACTCTGGAAAAATGTCTGCCACACCTTCATCCTTAAATGAGGTGGATACTGCACAACGCTTCAATTTTAAAGAAAGATCACGAGTTATGATTACCGTAATTACTAACTAAAACTAGGTTTTATTAGACTACATTTACAGCGCTTTTCACTTGCGTAACAATCACAAAAGAAAAGAACAGTTTGACTGGAAAGCTACCATGCGCTTTACAATTTACACGTTTGCATTGGATTTGTGAAATTAAGAGTTGACATCTCATTTTCATGTTGCCATGTTGATATTGTCCTTCAAATACTGTATGTGGCTCAGTTGTATTGATCTATCCTCTCCTGTGTTGGAAATGGTTTGATCCAAAATGTGACCCTCTCTAAGAACAGAAATGTACGGCCATGAGGACTGATGAATCAGAACCTACAGGTTTATTAGAACAATGGCTATTCTTTATACCTCTGCCATGCCACTATCTATTGGAAGCAGCTGTGAGGAGAACAGTGCATACATACACCAGTATACACTGGGATCTGATGCATACTCAAAGATGAAGGACGTCTTATTTGAAATAAAACCCACATGCCGTCTTTGATCATATCCAGGATAACATTGAGAACTGGAATTTTTTAAACATGGCCATTTGTGTTTCAAATATACACTATAGCTATAGCTTTTTCTCTGTTGATCTCCGTCCTAAAACAACCAGGTACTCTCTTTCTAAGGAGCTCGACCTGATGTTTGGCCAACATAGATCAAAGCATCTCAAACTTGATAACGCAACTGTAAAGAGTTGATGAAAAGGTATTGGACCCAAGTTATAAGCTACACAAAAGTATAAGCTCTTATAAGCTAAACAAATGTAATGTATTGAAAGTTAAACCTGTTCATATTAACTATCTTGTATTCAAGGGGGTCCTTGAAAAAGACACACATACACAAACATCTCACATACACAACAATAGACATGAAAAACACATGAGACAACATAGATAACTGAAGCCTGCTCTCAAACCCAAACTCCAACCTTTTCCCATGCCTTCCATATATAGAAATTGATATATTAACATGTTGTGTGTGTGTGTGTGTGTGTGTGTGTGTGTGTGTGTGTAACAAAAACAAAACATGAACAGGATGTTTCAGGGTTAAAGTGAGGACTTAATGAGAAGAAAATAAAGCTAGGTACATCTAACTGAATCCAGTGTGTATTCCAATCAGATGCAGCTTTGAAATGAAAGGCAAGTCACCCAGCCTCAGGGGTTCCAGGGACATCAAAGGAACAAAAGGATGCTGAGTAAGCCGAGGTGAGTGAGGTGATCTGAATGGAACTGTGTGTTAAATACAAAGGATATTTTAACAGAAAAAACGTTTACCAATAAATTGCAGCCAGTGAAAATGTCTTCTGGAACTTCACGGTATCCAATTAAGTGGATCGGATACGACAGGCACACGCCCACTTGTGATGTCACAAATGGGTCTATTTTGAAGCGGCTTCTAACAACTAATCCACCGCAAAGGTGATAAAATACGGCCTCTTTAACCCGATCTCTTCCCCTTTTGTCTTCTCTTGAAGATGAAACACATCCATTTAATACGGAGGAGCGGAGGTTAGCACAGCCGACATGCAGCCGGTAAACCCACATGACACGGCCGCGGGTCTGAGGAGAGCAGGGAGAGACGGGAGGGGGGGTGGAGAGGGGTTATATTGGTTCAATATGAAAATAATGTGTAAATGGTGGGGAAGAATTCATGGACGGGCGCCACGAGCTGGTGTTCACTACAGTTTGGTTTTACTGTCTGTGTAAAATCCCCCAGGGAGATCTTAACACAAGAGATGTGGTCTGAAAAAAAAAGAAGCATCGGTATTCGCCGTCCAATGGGTTTTCCATATTGGAATTCATTGTTTGGCCAACGCGGCGGGCCATAAGCTATCGGTCTTATTGGTTTCCCCCCAATGCCACAGGGAGTTTTTTAACCGCGTCTCTGGCAGAGCCCAGAGCTGTATCCATAACTACAGCCAGGGTAAAGGATTGCTTTATAGTACAAACACAACAACAACAGTTAGCTGTTGGGAAAATGAACTTTAATCAATCATATTGATCGTTAACACAGCAGATGCTTTGTGAATAATGGATGTCGAATACTGCGCGGCTCTACAGCACTTGTGAAAGCAATGTGTAATATACTTTATGGATGCATCCTTGTGTGTGGTCGAGTAGGTAGCTCTGATAAAATACAATAGTTTAACATTTGGTGTTAGTTTAGTTCCGTTGGCAATAATGTACTTTTGCAGATCTCAGTAGTATCAAAATTTTTCGTAAAAGAACACCTAGTATTATAGCAAATCTTCAGACAGTCACCCCATGTAAAATGTCTTATTCTGTGGCTCTCTGCTTGAATTATGACAATTTAATCCAGCATGGGGTCACACAGGGGTATGCCATTCAAAAGCATATAATATGGACGTATAATATAATATAATATAATATAATAGTTTTTCCTAGTACGTGTCCACGTCCACGTGGCCGAGTACCTTGTTGAAAGCTCTTGGTTGTGTAACAGTTCTGAGAGAAGTCCACAGCCACAGGCCCATGTTAAATACCAATGTCTGGCATCTTCGTCAGCCAAGGACCTGTACCAATGCTCTGGAGTTCATCTTGATACATACGTATACTTGAGTGTATTCCTTAGAGAAAATGAATGCATAAAAGAGGATGTACTTACACATTTAGAGTGAAATGAATTGGAAAAAAAATGTAATAGAATGAACATATGTAACAAATCATATATAGTATGTTCAACTGTAGTAACCATTTGAACATACTACAGTAATATACATTATACTCCATATATGGTCAATATATTTACAATATATTGTGGAGTGAACTGAGTGAACCTTCCCCAATCCCCTACTGCAAACATGAAGCTAAAATTGGTTTGTGTAATCCTGTTAAAGTATCATGTCTCTAACAAAACAAACAGGAAGTGTTGGACCAAGAGGTGAAAAAGAGGAGAAAATTAAAGAAACGAATGACAGGGAAAAACTAAAGAATTTTACAGTTTTTGGGAGGTGGCTAACAGAATACAGTGTTCAAAAGAGTATTAGAAACGGTAAATTAAACATGATAATATATTCTATGGAAGCTAAGGAGCCTTTATAAATCATGTTTTGTACATCCTCAAGTCGATTCACTGTTCATAGAATAAAAAATGATTATAGTAAGGAATTTCTGGAGTAGGCCTTCAGGGCTATTTAAATAGCAGTCATGTTACATCACTGTCACATGCCATCACTGGCATGTCCCTGTCTGTTCCTATGTGATTCAGGGTTTAAGCTCTGACGTATGTTCTTGTGCTCATCAGGGTTATTACCAAATCATAACTATCATGCTCTCGCATGCAGAAATGACAGACAAGCTGTGACGTCCTCCCTCCACCCTCTTTGCTTCTCGGATATGTTCTGGTCTCCAGTCAAAGTCAAAGTCAAAAGTCATGTCAAAATTAGCCTACAGAAGTAAAACCAACATCAGCTGTGCTGAGGTACTGCGAGCCTACAGCCCCGAGCAAAGCAGCGTTGTTAACAGATATTTTTACTGTTGCACCCCTGTAGTCCAAAGCATACGTCAACAAACATCTGGTCTCGTGATGTTGCAGGTGCTTAATAGGATTGATTGCTAAAAGGACTCAATGCTTGACGAATTCTCCAGTCACACACACACACACACACACACACACACACACACACACACACACACACACACACACACACACACACACACACACACACACACACACACACACACCCCTTTAGTTCTTTGGTCATGTCATATCCTCACATAGACTCCATAACAGGTGAACTCGACAGAGTGTAAAAGGGCTCTAGGTGAGACGGGTGCTCTGGCTGAGGAGATGAGGCGAAGGCCCCTATAGCCTCCTTGAGCGATGACTCAATGGAGTACTAGCCAGTGTACATGGGAGACTCTTAACGCCTGTATGACCAAGAGTCTAGCCATTATAGCACACACACATACATACACACACATATGCACACACACGACCTGTCAAAAATGACAGAACACATCTTTTTCACAGAGATGGCGCTGATGGACTCCAACTGCTGTAAGCTAATATGATGATGGTGTAACTCTTTGATGGCCGCTGACTGCCTCTCTCTCTCTCTCTCTCTCTCTCTCTCTCTCTCTCTCTCTCTCTCTCTCTCTCTCTCTCTCTCTGGAGCGCTGTTCGTCTCACAGCTCAGAAAACATGTTGCAGCTTACGGGCTTTTTTTCGCATGATTGAAAAGTATATAAAAAGGGGTATGCGTTGGCGTCAACAAGATCGCCCATAAAACGCACGTTACGTCTTGTCCTACTTTTACTGCTACAGAATCCATTGGGTTGAAGATGGGGAAACCGACAAATGAGTTCCTTATTTCGGAATAGAAAATGGATAGCAGGATTCCCTTTTCAACTCGATTGCATATTACTTGCTTATGTATTCAAGTAAAACCGTCTAATTACCATAAGGCGGTGGAATGTCAGTTCATCCTCCAGGATTTCATCAGCTCATGCCAAAGTGCCAAAACATGGTAGCCAGATGTGGGCTAAGGGCAGGCTTATAAGAGAGGGAGCGAAAACATGATTGAAACGTTAAGCCCAATGTCATAACAGATTTTCAGCTGCTAAGGATGCTGATTAGGTTCAAATGAAAGGAAACCCAATTGTCTGCACATGGTTAACATAATAAATCAAATTAGATTTGCATGGTGTCTTTCAAGACATCTGTGTTTTTATTGAGGATTTGAAATGTGTCATGCGAGCCCTGCTGTTGAATTGCAAATATGACATCCCTACGGCTAGTGAAGGTTTAAGCTTTGCATATTAGCTATCCTAAGCAAGAAGAACCTTAATCTTTACGGTCACATGGGAATGCCTGATTCATAGGCATACTGGCACCATGATTCTCCAATTCTGGTGAAGTCTCATTTTAGACGTTTCTATTCCTAGTGCACTGCCACAATAGTAGGCCCCTCATACCCCGATCCACTGACACAAACCAACTTCTCATGGTCAAAAATGACTTGAAAACAACAATGAAAGGACCATGGGCATTAGACATATTCACATCCCCAAGAAAGAAAGAGCGAGTTCACGACGCTACAAATGTAAAAATAAAAACAGTAAAAGGTTATTTTAAACCGAGTAAACTGCAGAGTAAACAGAGGCACGTGTTAAGTAGCCCCTACAGAGTGCACCTCCCTAACCCCCCCCCCCCCCCCACCCCCATCCCAAACGTCCCTTTAAAAGCCTGAGCGCTCAGTGGTTCATGGGCCTGTAAACACTATAAAAAGACCGGTGGCACTCGGGTAGGAGAAACCACAGGCTGCCCACATCACCAGACACCTATAAACTCTGATGGATAGCTCCTATCTCAACACACATACACTCACTAAGAAGGAAAGACAAGCGTGTATAATAGGCTAACTGAGAGGCCGAGTCAAACAATGTTGTGTTTGAAAGTCATGAGTCACTGCTCCTGCTTTCCTATCCTTGAACGGTGAATTTGAAAGCCTGTTTGGTCCAAGTCTGTCTGGATTAAGTCTTGGCTCTCGATTGAGAGGGGCTGAGATCAATCCCTTTGACTATTTAATGAATTGACTGCAATGAAAATACAAAAGAAAATGGTATTCAATTCTGTCATCAAGTCATCATCAAATCTCGGGGCCATACCTATATACCTATCTGCAGATTTCGCTCATGGAAAACAGCTCAGGCACTGCAAATAAAACCGTCTCTCCACATACATAGCTCCTGGCACGCACGCAGCGTTTACATATGGGACGTGTTCCTGTGGCCAAAAACTGCAGTGCAAAAAGCCACAGTTCCACAGGCGTGTGGTTCCACAGGTTTGTGTGCTGTGCTTTCTGGGTGGGCCACCAGGACAGCATCTGAGTCCCCACCTCTGGGGACTGTGTTCAAACCACACTGCGCATCTCTCTCTCTCTCTCTCTCTCTCTCTCTCTCTCTCTCTCTCTCTCTCTCTCTCTCTCTCTCTCTCTCTCTCTCTCCTCTCTCTCTCTCTCTCTCTCTCTCTCTCTCTCACATCCTCAGGCGAGATGAAACTATTCTAATGCCATTGTTCTTTAGGAACAGGAGCATCCACAGCAGACTGGAGTCAGGGTAATAACTTCTAACAAAATAACCATCAGGAATCACCTCTGAATCAGAATCAATATGAAGATCTGTCAACATTTTAATATCGTGGTTACATTCTTGCATGACTCAAAACATAACAAATGGGGTGGAGAGACGATTTAATTAATCCTGAGAAGTCCCAGCCGCCTCTTTCAATGCCCAAGAGAATCTATCTGGTCGGAGCCCAAACATTTAGCCCAAACAGATTTACAGAGAGACAGCTCAACAACAGGACAGCACCAATGGTTCCCTGTGGGGCCCTGCCCTAAGGAGACAGTAGAGAGAGAAAGTGAGAGAGCGCAAGAGACAGAGACAGTGAGAGAGACAGAGAGAGAGACAGAGAGACAGAGAGAGACAGAGAAAGAGAGACGCCCAGCATCCCAGCCTAGGACCTGGGAGTTCCTAATCGAGCACACTTAACAACATCTTTCCTCTGTCAAACCAAAATAACAGTGGCCACCGTCCACAACAGCGATGGACTGTTACTTATAGACATGGAATGTGGAGGAGACACAGTCCAGGGGTCCCAGATCAAGAGCTTTAAGCATGGCTACATGTCCTTATACAACATCGGTTACACAACATCCACACTTTAGCGGAGTCACGCACAGAGAGGCACACTACTATGTGTCACATGATGCCCATGTGCATTATACATTGCGGACGAAGTGGATGGCATGGGGTGAGCATTACCGAGTCCAAAGATCTTTCACGACATGTTGTGCTGACTGTGCGTGTGAGTGAGTGAGTCTGGAGAAAATGAGCTGTGTGTGTGTGTGTGTGTGTGTGTGTGTGTGTGTGTGTGTGTGTCTGTGTGTCTGTATTTGGTTGTGCGTGTTTGTGTGTGAGACAGACTCACCCGTGAGATAGTCAAGGGGAGACAGAAGTCCTTCCCCCCTTGCAGTCTGAAGCCCCAGGGGGCGGGCCCCACCAGGGAGACACTGTAGCTCTTGCTCATGATTCTCCTGTTGAAGACAAAAAACAGAATTGATTCATTCCTTCGTACCAGCAGATCTCCAATAGAGAACTTATAAGTGCCACACCCTTTCTTCAAAGGTTACGAAGTCAGCA
>NC_140292.1:5933376-5965876 GCF_964030765.1 Micromesistius poutassou | reverse complement strand
AACATTGGCCTCAACTACAGATTTAAGTCGTTGTATGCATACATCACAATCCAAATGAGCACGGGAAAATATATTGTGATAAAGGTAAAAAATACAAATACAAACACAAAGATAAGAGGAGTAACCAACGGCTGTGTCGACTTCATTCCCAGCATGTTTCACTATAGCAACTTACCAGACAGTGTTAGAGATATACAAGTAATGCCTGGCAAAACATGTCTTTAAAACACAAAGTCCATAGAACTATTGATTCCCTGCCATGAAAGCAAAACAACCTATGAATCAATTCCGGTCCAAATGCTATTGCAAATGGCCTTATACAAGCTCAGTTCACACCATGCTAAACACAATATTTTTGCAGGGGGTGAAAGAAAAGAAGAAGGAGGTCTTTCTGCAAAGACCTTTGTGTTTAAAATCAATGCCCCCAGGGCCGGTCATCCTGTCAAAGAGAAGCAACCCATTAGACGCCCTGCAGATTAGCCCCCCCAAAATAACCGAAAACAGAGGACTTCATTAGGCATTCCTATTTAAGTCCAACATTGATCAATAACCACTAAGTGGTTATATTTATCTATATACAGATAGAAAGTGTACAACTTATATTTAGCCTATGTTTATAACGATTCCTTATTCGCTATAGGTTTAAATAGCCCCTCACACGCAACAAGAACCGTTAGACACACCCACCCATGTTCCCACGGGTGTAGAGTGGCCTACAGGTGCTACAGGTGCTACAGGTGTATTGGTTTTCTCCACAGCTCAGCAGTACAGGCACATCGGTTGGCCTGTTTGTGTCTATGTCTATTACACTAAATAACGTAGTATATTATGCTTATTATCACTGTATGAAATAAAATGCATGTTTGACAGCATGATAGCTATGATAGTTGCTGGCATATATCAAACATTTGCCTTGAATGTTTGATATAAGGTTCAAAAATACACTTTTGATGTATGTAAAAGGTTTTTTTAAGTAAAGGGCAGTGGTCGTGCTGTAGCCTACCAGTCAATGGTCTAGTATTAAAATATGGACTATACTTTTCTTGTTAAAATATTAATAAACCCCATAATTTTTTGTGTTATTGAAGTAATGTCAGCTATTAACTTTAGAAAAGGTCGTCTACATACAGTCCCATAGCGTTGTACGATGTCGTTCAAACCACAGCCCACCACGGTGTATCATGGATGTCCTTGATTGCCTTGAGTGGGTGTGCCAAAACTCCCTTCTGACACTTTTCAATTGTTATCATCCTATTAAAAGTTTTAGTTTTTCCAACCACTCAAGTTTTTCCAATCACCTCGATGGGAGAGTATTGTTAAAACAGTTAATTATTAATCAAATAAAACATTGCATTCAAACCCCCCGGCACTTGTTCCGTTTCACTTAACCCCAGTCACAACAACGCACAAACTTTCAACTGCAAAAAAGTTTAAGTAATTTTTTAAAGCAGACAAATAAACTACGTGTGTGAGCAAAGTAAAGTCCCAAAACATGGTCTGTCTCACCTTTTATAGAGCGAAGCCCGGGCTGGTGAGGAGATAGCGAGGCGCGTGTACAACCGTCGTACCTCGAGCTTTAGAACCGACTAAACGAAACGGAACTGGGACTTCCGCGTATATAAAGCTGGCCCATCTGGCCGTCAGTAGGAGGGTTTCAACAGCAGTGGTTCAGCGTGCATGAACTAGGTATAGCAGCCTGGGGAATGACTTGTTTTTCAACGGTTCTTAGCAATCGTTTTAAACGTACAGCTAGGATGCCAAATACATGTAGGCCTAATGATCTCAACGTTTGTTAAAGGGTAGGCCTACCTGGATAAAGTTTGCGTCTAGATAGAGATTGTCTCAACGCAAATATACTACTGCAGGGTAGGCGCTGCCCCGTGAGAAGTCAGTTTTTTTTAATTCATTTGAATATTTAGGTTGTTAGGATGCAGTAGGATGTAGTATAATACTAATCAGGTTGTTTCATTTTAGCAACAAAAAACAACTTCATTTGTTGATGTTTTCTTTTCAATTGTTTTAATTTAACCAATCTCACAGATGGGTAAAAGTGCAATATATTGTGAAGAAACACCCTATTGTATCAAAATAATCTAATGTCGTGGTGGAAAACTTGGTGTGGAAAGTGGAATGGAGTGGAAATTTAAAATGTAGCCTACATTTGTGAAACGTGGTCTTGAGGAAGTCGTAAGAACATTAAGCAAACAATGCTGATCACAATGACAATCAGTATAATGGATGCCTCGTCTAAATAAAAAAAAACATGTCAATTCAAGTCTGGGGGCGAAGGAACTTGGAACATAGTATTTTGTATTTTCACACATTTTATACCGAATGGCTCGGTCTCTTCGGGTGTCAGTGGCAAATACAGTGGTAAAATGTATGCCCGAAAGGCAGAATGCAATACTCCCCTCTAGTGGCCACTAAATAAAATACAGCAAGTACAGCACGTCCGTGTAAATTAATTATGTATTTATTTATTTATTACACAGATGTGCTGAACAGACGTGCTGTACTTGCTGAATTTTCTTTAATGTATATATTTATATATTTTATATATATTTATTTATTTATATCTTTCCGATAACACAGGTTGTTGTTTTTTTCTCCCTTTCTTTCCTTCGTTCTTTCTGTCTGTCTTTCTAATCTTCAAAGGGCCTGACCCTAAGGAGTGGCAGCTCTGCAGTGTGGGTAGAGGCAGTGAGCTGCTCTGAGATGTAACGATTTCGGTCAGTAATTGCATTGAAGCTGATTATTGATGGGTAGAGAATTTGGTTGCTATGTGGGCCGGAGACAGTCAATTCTGTCCCAGAGCACAGCTGCAGCATCAGTGATGCAATGGCATCTGTTTAATAAAAAAGAGGGTCCTCTTCAACTATGTTTTGACTCAAACATAGCTTCAAGACATGGTTGTTGGCTATAAAATCAGCATTGACTGAGATGTGTATGGATATTCGCTCATCCTCTGTATGTTGAAATCCCAAATTATACACAAATTTCAAACAGTGGCTACCAATTGTGTGTCGATGAATGCTTTGAGATAACCCTGGGACAGTGGAAATAAATGTCCACATTGTTGTGGTTTTTTTTACAATCTTAAACTAGCTAACATCAGAGATGCTTGTATAGACAGCGGTGTCATTGTCTCTTATCGGTTGATTGTATCTGTCATTTTTGTGTATAACATTGAGGCTCATGTCTCGATCAAGCATTTGGATGCATGCTGTTTAAATGAAGAGGCAACATGACAGAGAGGCACTTCCATCGCTGCCATTCAAGTGTGCTAAAAGGTCAAATACCTTAACCTCTTCATCACGAGGCCTATTTCTCTGAAAATAACATGCCCAAAGTGAACACCTGTGAGATGGTTGCGCAAGTGAAATGATCACTGTGGATACTACTTGGTAAACGTGAATAAAACTAGAACACAGCATAAGTGGAAGATTTTATTTCCGCCTGAAATAAATGTCATGTTTTAGAGTGAATACCACCGAGTGCATTATCAGTCATCAGGCCCTATAGAGCCATAGCAAAACATCTTATGAGTACCTGGGTCAATATTTGCTGTCAATTAAGTGAAGTAGAGCAAAGATAGAGAGGTTTTAGTAGAGGTAGGTTAAGGTGAAATATCCAAATAAAAGCAATCAATCCAATGCAAAAATATAAATTTGTTGAAACACAAACAGGTGGATATCTTGGGAACCCGTTGTACAATTTTGAAGTATGAGCCCTCTATTGAAAGGTCAGGGCAAATAGAATAGAAGCCAAACAATCACAATTGTACCATATGGCCACAGATGACTATGAAAAACATGTGTTCTGAATGAAGGCAATTCACTATTTCCTCTGAAACCCTCTTTTATCTCCTAAACATTTGTAAACAACGTGTTTAGTAGCAAAATGGTGTCCGGGGCCTAGATTACTCGTTTATGGTGGTATTATACGATCAAACCCAACTTGATGACAAAAACAACACAGGTAAAAGATAATCTTTGGTTGTAAGTGGAAAAAGTTTGTTCTTGATTTTATTTTGCCTAGTTTGGCAAGTTTCAATCACAGAGTGATATGGTTGACCTGTTGGAATCAGCAGAGTCTCAGCTTTTACAAGATAAATAGTTTGTTTGTTTTTTTCTAACCCTAGTTCAAATGACGTGAAAAAGATCGCTATTGATGTGCAGTTGCATGTGCACAGTAATGAAAATAACTTTTGTTTCTGCATGCTTCTTATTTTGTTTGGGTTGGAATTGTCTTTCATTAATCTCACAATGGTTATGATAGAATACAAGTTGAGAATGTAAAATGTATAGTGTTGTGTCACATAACTTCTTTCTCATGTGGTTAAATGCCTTACAACAACTTCGCAATTGGAGGGGAGGGGCTTTGCCCGCGATTGGGTCATTTCGGGATGAAGAGGGTATGGTAGTGGTTATGGTGTGTTCGAGATGCATCGTACACCACCGGCATGAGTTGTAAAGTGGTAAATCTCCCAGCTTTCTTGTGACATTTCACAGAGGGACGCCCCCTTTTGGTCATATCCACTCGGGCTCATGAGAGTCCACCGAGTTCAGCAAGGTTAACCGACTCGACAAACAAAGATGGCTGTGCCCCTAAAGAGATGCATTTTCTTTGTATTTGTACCACGTTGGTAGTTTTAATCTCAATTTTAAATGCTCTTACACACTTGATTACATTGCTGCTTTAATCTGGTCACCAATTTATGCATTGCACGGTCTTGCTGTGCGTGCAATACAATGTAAAGTTTTGTTGTCGAGCTGGTTTGCTAAAGAAGCTAATGTAGCTAACAATAACAATGACTAGCCTGTGACTTTACTTCCCCGACTCATCTTGTAGCGATGCCCACAAAGACAACCGGAAACGCTATAAGTGCTACAAGGCAGAAAAATTACATCATAGCAACTGCGGGTGGTGTACGATGCATCTCAAACACACCCTAGTTTGCACAGTATACATCGACATTCCCGACCCAACTGCGGCGTCACCGCATCCATTAAGCCAGTCAACAGCATGTCGATTGCCAGTGGAAAAGTCAATGGCAAATGGCTAACCAATGGGAAATCCACAACGTAGTAGTGAGCGCTCTCTGTCGATCCGTGGGAGCGCCGTCAATATCCCAGACCACTGTAGGGTCAATGGGTGACTAGGAGGGCCAATGAGCAGTCCTGCTGTGTAAAGCCCCTCCGAGGCGGTCCCGCTTCAACAAAAACAAAGAGAGTTCCCTGCTCTAGGGGGCGGCCATTACATAACTTGATAAGCAAGGAGAGGAAGTCAAAGAGATCCTGATTCTGTTCAAAGAAGGACTGGAGCGTTTCCGATCAGGGAAAAGAGTGTTTCCCACTGTGAGTGAGTAGGTCTCCCCCGAGATCCCTTGGAATATTCAGCAGACGTGACATGTGATTATGTGATGAGAAGGGCTGTAGATGGGGAAATGGGAAGCGACAAATCTAATCTACAAATATAGTGTGTTGAGGGTGGTCTTCAAAAAATACGTGATATATATTTTCCTGAGCGCATCAACCCTTTGTGTGTGTGTGTGTGTGTGTGTGTGTGTGTGTGTGTGTGTGGCTAAAGGGGAATGAATATCTTATATATATAAAAATTTGGCTTTCCTTTTGACTGCACAACTGCACACAGCCAAGTGTATGACACGTATACTTCATTCGAACTCTGTTGTTAGTTTAGTTGATAAACTCGGCCGTTAACAGTTACAAGTACAGCCATCGACGAGGAGTGGAGAAAAATAAACTATGTTACCACAAACACTTCTTGCTCACGCACGACAAACACACAGGTCCATAACTATAAACCCATGAAGCGTTCCTCTGGGTTCCTGCTCGTTTCATGGGGACAGGACCACCTCTGAGAGGACCCACGCATATTGCTGGGACAGTTTAAGCTCTTTGAGCCCTGCAGTGGGTCTCCCTGCTGGCTCCTATCTGTGCTTAGCCTTTCCTGGTGGGCTGAGATCTCCTCTGCCATGTCGTGGAAGGTAGTCCCTGTGGCGCTCCGATTCTTGCGCTCCGAATCCGGAGAGAAACGCACATCATTCGCGGCGTCGATTGGCACCGGCTCTTTCGAAAACGTGTCTTTCTCACTGGGTTTTTTGCAGCTGCTGCTGCTGCTGTTTTTGTTGTCGATGTGGTGTTGATGGTTCTGACGATGTTGGCCGCCTTTCCCCGAATACTCGCGCTCCTCATTATTATTATTACCGTTATTGCCATGATTATAATTATTATAATTATTATTGTTATTAGGGCATGCGTTCCAGTGCTCTGGGATGACATTGTCCCCGGTGGTGGCTTGGAGTGGTGTAGCAGCGGCTGTTTTGTAAGGTGGATTGGTAGGGTGTGGGAGGAAGTTGCGGTCACACCTGACGGCGGTCAGTGGTGGTCGCCGATCCGTGGCTGTTGCCTACAGGGGGGAAGACGCAAATACGGTCTGAATATAGAGAGAAATATGAAATGAACACAACGGCACCGTCACGTACACTACCAACCCGGTATCACGCGATTTTGTGCTCATGCTCACGGACGTTAATCTATTGAATCGTGTCCCAGAGAACAAATTTTTCCGTGCTACACAAAATGAAATGTAAACCCATGCATTGAGAGAGAGAGAGAAAGAGAGAAAGAGAGAAAGAAAGAGAGAAAGAGAAAGAGACCAGAGCACGATTGTCCGACATATTTCGTTCTACATAGAACAAAATTCAAACCAAAGCATTTAAATTGGGAGATTTTCTTTGACTTCAGAAGGAAGGAATTTATTTATTATTGTCGTGGAAATATTAATCATAACTATAATACACAATTATAAACCTTACATTAACCTTGTTTATATAATTACTAGTCAATCTAAAAGGAACTATTTACATTCTCCTTGGACTTTAAGATACCACCCTTCCTCTCGCTAACTGAGAGAGGTCAAGGTAGTTCAGATTTGCATTCCCACTGAAGCCACTGAGTCTGATACTGAGGCCAGGCCAATCGACTGACTTCTTTGTTGTGTAGATTTAGTGTATTGCAACCCTGTTTAACAGACTTGAGACATGTCCACTTCCCCCATAGTGTATTACAAATTAACTTGGCCTCTCCCGCCAATCCTAAATGCTCCAGAATGGTCACTCCCACTTACCTTTGTTAACTGTATATTCCCTACCCACAATGCAAACGTTTCCCTTTAAGAATCTTGTTCATCCATTGTCTCACTGAATGTATCCTTGGTAACTTTGCTGCCTGTACTTTCCCATGATCGTGCTCTAATATTAAATCAAATATTTCACTGACCGACGTGTCCTAAAAATAAGTTTCTCTTCATCAATTATATACGGAGAGGCCCTCTTAAGCCCATCAGTCACTTTTAGTAGAGCAAAGTTAGAGAAGTTTTAGTATATAAATTATATATATTTATTAAATACGGAGAGGCCCTCTTAAACCCATCGGTTTAAGATTTTTGCACCAGACCTCCTCGAAGCAACAAAAATGGTCTATTCAATTCAAGATGGGTGGGTGAGGATTTATATCAATATAACGAGAAAGGATGTAATTATAATGCCAAGAAATAAAGGCTACATGGTATACTTAGAATCATTTAAATATAATTGTGGTTACTCCTCAGTGCATCAGTGTCTCTATGGTTCCCTCTCTCCCTTCCACTGGGTTTAAGATTTTAGCACCAGACCTCCTCGAAGCAACGAAAATGAATCTATTGAATGGTCTATTAAATTCAAGAAGGGTGGGCGAGAATAGGGATATAGTGTCATACCTTCAATATGAATGGTGGTGGATTACAATGTTTACGAGATCTCATTATTACGAGAATTTATATTGATATAACGAGAAAGGATGTGATTATAATGCCAAGAAAATAAAGGCTACATGGTATACTTATAATAATTTAAATATAATTAACTTATATAGCGTGTAACAAGGCAACAAGACAATCTATTTGTGGGCCAGCAGAGGCAGAATTTTATCAGAATTAAGCCTTTAACTTATACATACATCTAGTCTAACTCTATATACATGTCAAATTGATGATATGCTGTACGTATAGCCTAGTTTTATGAATATATAAATATTTTTCCCTTGGATAAAAGCGTAACTGCTGAACAGACTAAAAATAGTATTTGCGAAGCGGCACAACACCTACCTTACCTGTTCCAGCGTGTCACTGCTCCTGGTTTGTCTGCTCTGCTGGGCTGGGGGTCCCCTGTGCTCCTTGCTCCGGCCCAGGACCCCCAGGGAGTGACTGGTCCTAAGGGACTGGCCTTCATGATTCATAGGGTCCAGCTCCACATCGCTCCATACCTGCTACGGTACACAAATCGTTACATGTAAAAGGGAGCTATATGTAAAAGATGTACTGTACTAAACCATACAATGACCATGATATGTCATCAGAGATTAAGAAAACCAAAATAAACTGAAATACTGGCTTCTCCGACAACAATGCCACAAAACAGTACGTTTTCCTATGAAATTTCCGCACGGACACGTAGGTTTTTGTTTTGGCCCGTCTGTTATGATTTACTATTCTCTGAACACCCTGGTTTCCATGTATTTAACAAAATGTGCACACAAACACAGCGTGCTGCAACCATGGAAGCGAGCAAACAAACTATATCAACTGGGATTGTACTCGATTATGCCGGACCCAAATAAGCCCTGTCCCCGCTACCAAATGGGTAAATCTTTAGGAGAAAGCATTTGGGGAAAGTTTATTTTGTAGAAAATGCCAGATGGGCTTGTTTATAATACACAAAAAATTATAATAATTGCAAACTAGAAAATAGAATAGCTCGTCTCAACATATAATGTTGCCCTTGGCGGCTCAATGTGGAAACCCATGTGAGCTTCGAGTCGGGGGAGGAGAGAAAACGTTGTCAATGGAACACATTGGACCTTGAGGCATTTCCATCTCCTTCAATACATTTCTGGAATGCAATAAAAAATGAGTATATATACACCAAAAGATTGCCTTCCCTTCTGTGTCCCGCATATTTCTATATGGATAAGATTGTATGATATATTTTCTATATGTGCATTCATCGAATACATTTGATGAATGCACATGCTGCTTTGTATTTCTGGAGTCAAATCCTGCACTCTCATTTGAAGACAAGATAGTTGCGCTCTGTGTAGTCAAGCCACATACAGACTATACACTCAACATAACCCATCGATCTGGCAATAACAGCACCTGGAAAGTGTCTCACTTATAAATGTTTCATTTTTCTCCATATTCATCCCAGCCCTTTCTGTGAGAAAAGAAAACGACAAATCCCATAACTCACCGTGTCGGCTGTCGACGTGGAGGAGACCCTGTGGAACTTGGTCTTGGAGACCGAGGACTGCCGGCTCACCATGGAGTCCCGGAAGGAGCACTCACTGTGGGCCCGGGACATGGACACCTTCCTGGGCGGCTGTCGTAGGAAATACAGGCAGGGCACGTGCTCGGCAAGCGTGTCTCTGTCGTACGAAATGGAACAAAAACAAAAGGGAAATAATAAGATGTGAAAAGTGTTTTTTTTTTCAGCTGTTAGAATAGTATGTCCAGATAGGTGAGTGAGTGTGCCAACCTGTATTTAGAGTGGATGATGGCGTAGATGAAGGGGTTGTAGATGGCGGAGGCTTTGGCGATGACAGCCGGTACCGCTTTGGAGTAGGGACTGAGGTGGCTCCCGTACCTGAAAGGGGCAGATGATGGTGGTACGGATCAACAGAGTGGTTCTGAAGCAGTGACTGAGAAAGTCTCTCTCTCTCTCTCTCTCTCTCTCTCTCTCTCTCTCTCTCTCTCTCTCTCTCTCTCTCTCTCTCTCTCTCTCTCTCTCTCTCTCTCTCTCTCTCTCTCTCTCTCTCATCACACACACCTTCCAATTGCAGGTTCATGTGTGTTTGTGTATGTGCGAGCGTATGTGTGTGCCCACTGATCTCTGAGATCTTCGTCTGCGTCTAATTTTCCAGCCCTTGGTTTTGCTCTTGGGCTTGGCCTGCTGTGATATTCCCTCTGAGTATCAGACCACTGACCCAGAAGGTGTTGCATGACAGCCACAGCTGCTCACGCTTTAGCCTGTATTGTTGCTGTTGAGCTTTTGTTTGGCTTGGAATAAGGCTAAGAATTCTAATACCACTTAACTCTCCTACAGTCCCGAAATACAATTTCCAGTTACAAAATGCAACTGGGAATTCATGTTGCCCTTAATCTGTGATTAAGGGCTATACAAATAAAATTTAATGATGATTGTGTGAGTGTTGAAATTGATTAGTGAGTGTTGATTAGTGAGTGTTGAAATTCCTTGGGCTCTATTAACACCTAAAGGCAAATAATAAACTATATATTGTAGTGAGTGGGCTTAGCACAATAAACACATTGCTAACTCTTATTCAATGTATGCATTTATATAATACACCATAATATCCACCTACATATTACTCACTAAACTACTTCATTTTACAAAAAAAGTATAGAACTGTCAGTGAAGAGGAATGAGCAAAAGTAATTATCACTTATTAAAGGTGACATATTATACTACCAGGTGTGAGTGATTAGCGCAAGCCTTTTGGAAATCGGCCTCTTCTGACATCACAAGATGTGTATTTATTTACCCCGCCCAGGCGATGAGTGTGACGCACGCATACGGCGACCATGAAAGGACATAAACGATGATGACAACAAAGGCCACTTTGGTCAGTTTCCACTCGGTCTTGATGGTCTGCTGCTGCATCAGCGTGGACTTCCTGACCTGTAATCCCAGCCTCTCTATCTCTCTACCAGGACACACGAAACACATGCAGGACATAGGTGAGCGAGAGGCCATAACCCTGTGGACCTCCTGAGAGCATTGTTCCTCCATTAATACTCATTAGCGAAGAAGTTCACAAATCAATTATTAATTAACAAGATAATGGGATAATGGTTTAAAAATAATGATGCACAAAAATTCCCAAGTTCAATAAAGTTTATGATTCACAAACAAGTTACAATGTGTTAATAATGAAACTCATGATTTGTTTATGTAGTTAAAAAGTATTGGTTAAAGTCGCAATGTTCGCAATGTATGATTTCAACTAGCTTGTAGCTTAAAATGAACTGATCAACAGCGATTTCAATGTTATCAATAAAATGAAATCTGATATACTGATATAACTGATATATTCTACAAATATGGAAAGCTGGCCCTGCGATAGCTCTCTTTATCCACAATAATCCCCCTATCGACACTGGTTAAACCCCTCCCACTCATGCCCTCGAGCAAGCCCAGCTACGCTAGTTCCCGTCACACAGTGGCACTACCATTTAGAGTGGACAGAACACTATAGTATTTTGAATTTATTTCTGAAAATCTACCACCTATGGGCTCAATCTTACACATTGCGATTTCTACAGGGGATATTTATTCACACCATCGTTCACAAATCTTCGTCACATTCTCATAAGTCATGAATTACCTGCCAGCACTGCGTATGGCCAGGAACATGCACAGATAGCAGTAGGATATTATACCCAGAGGGATGAAGAACACGAAGCAGCACAGCATCAGCGTGTAGCTCTTATTGGCCGGGGTGGACGTCACGTAATCCCACGTGCATGACGTCATCAGACCCTCCGGGATGTAGGAGCCTAGGAGAGGGCGGGAGGAAGAGGAGGAGAAGGGCAATTAAATAAGATAATTAATTAATAATAATTAAAGAAAAACCCCTCCAACATTTACCTAGTGAAGTCAACTTCAATGTTTTTTTAATTGCTTCGTTTGTCGTAATTATTTTCTAGATTGGTCCACTTTCACAGTTTTCATATTCATATTTTTGGTGTGATCGTTTTTTTAATCAGTTGTTCCTTCGTTATTTATGTAAAAAATAGATACAATAAAACACAATAAAAATACATATTTCTTAATATTTAAACATGTGTAAAGAAATAGCCAATAACAACAACAACAAAAAGAAAGAGTCTGCTCGATGACTCGTCGTTTGGGAACGGCTTCCACCGTGAAGGACGAGGCTCCCACTCACTCCAACCCAGCAGGGGGGCCAGGCTCCAGGCCAGCGAGTAGAGCCAGACCAGCAGGATCACCACCATGGTGCGCCGGCCCGAGATCCAGCGGATGGCCTGCAGGGGCTTGGTGATGACGATGTAGCGGTCCAGGGAGATGGCCAGCAGGTTGATCATGGAGGTGATGCCGAACAAGGCCCCGCAGAAGGCGTACATCTTACAGCCTGGGGGGGGGGGGGTCAGAGATTAAAGGGGTGAGGATTAAAGTAACCCCCCCCCCCCCCGACCCAATCCTAATACATACTCTGTTTGAGCCTGAGGTTGTTGTTGAACATTTCTGTGTTATTTCTGACATTTTTTTAAAGCTGTTTAAGGAGGGAAATTCTGCCGTTTGAGTCTAGAATCCCTGAGTGGTTGTTTTCTACTGTCTGGCCGCCATAGCTTGAGGGGGTGAGATGTGGGGTTTGACGCTTTGACGCTTTGACGGTTTGACCACGCCCCTCGCACAATCTCATGCCTGTTCACAATTTCACAGATCATAGAAACACGTAAGCGCGAGTGCTCCTGCTTACAGTAGGCATACTTAGTCCTGAAACAAAAGGCAATCTGTGTTTGAGTGCCGGGGGGAATGGCTACGGGGAATCTGGGGTTATGAGCAGGATGTGGAGTAGTCCTCCACTCTGTGCTTTCAATGTTGTTAAATATGTTGAGGGGCTTCATCTCAGTATGATTACGTGATTAGGAAATGTTCCCTATTGGGGATCCGCTAATGAGGCTACAGCAGTACAACCATGTCAGCATGCTATTATTTCCAATGTGACACACGGCTAATCAAACGCTTCGGCTCGCACACTTCTATATTCTGTCTCACAAATTGCAATTAATGAGGTTTCTGTGAAATATGTCAACATGGTGATATGCTGCAACTTGATGCAATGTTTGTTTTGAGGAGATGTGTGGCTTTTCTTCATGTATTTACAGCTGTTGTAAAAATGCATTCATAGATGCAGAACAGTTTGGTTTAATTCTGAGGACAAATGTAGCATTACCAGTCATTGTTTTTTAAGAGAATAACAGAATAATCTAATCTAATCACTGAAACGATTGTTTAAGAGGTCATGACATTACCGGTCTCGCCAAAAATCCACTCTTTGAAGAGAGAGTTGATGAAGAAGATGGGCGACTGTGTGATGGCCATCAGGAAGTCACTCACCGCCAAGTTCATGATGAAATAGTTGGGAGGAGTGCGGAGCTTCTTGTTACTGAAACACAGCAACAAGCATGGAAAGAAATTGTGTCACAAAAATCCAAAAACTTTTGAATTCTTAAAGGGTCTATTGATAGCTCTTAAGTACAAGCGCTATCATTTATTTTATTCAGTTTGGCAAATCCAAATTCAAAAAAAAAATCTAATCTATTGAGTGTGTGTGTGTGTGTGTGTGTGTGTGTGTTTTGTCTGCAAAAAATGACCAGCAATTCAGGAGGAAGAAAAGAAAACTAATCAGCATCGTTCTTTTGTTACCCAGACATCAAAATAGACAGTGACCTGTCGTCACATGTCAACTGCACCTCAGTCAATCAATCTGGCTCTTTTATAACATTGCTTTCTTTTTGTTAAGGACAATCCTACCTTGAACCCCTGCCAAGCCTT
This sequence comes from Micromesistius poutassou, assembly GCF_964030765.1. Lineage (NCBI taxonomy): Eukaryota > Metazoa > Chordata > Actinopteri > Gadiformes > Gadidae > Micromesistius > Micromesistius poutassou. The sequence goes on along the minus strand of NC_140292.1, from coordinate 5,952,216 downwards.
TGCATAGTGTCCCTCAGTAAATACTTCAAATTTCAAATTGAGTACTGTATATAGTTGGTAACACTTTTCAATAAGTGTGAATTAATTAACCATTAAGCAACATTAGTAAATGGAGTCATAAGCATTCATATATAGCATTAGCATAGTGATTAGGGGATGGGTGACTTAGTGGGTCCCTAATAAGGAATGTAAAAATGTATTACTTTGTTATGATATACACTATTACCTTATATTTCATAAAGACCATTAGTAAACATAAAACCAGTAGTAAATGATTATTAGACCATTAGTTGATTGATAACTGTTAATTAATGTTTATAACTACATGCACTAATGTTAATGAACGGTTCATTAATGTACTCTTACTGTAAAGGGTTACCGCATCATTAAACCGGTGCCCATTTTTTCAAAATAAAACCCTGTCTTGTGGCGGATTATGCATACTAAAATGCTTCCAGAGGTCTAGGGAGTTGCCAAGCAGAGCCTCCTTGACTACGTGTGCCCCACGCCGATGTCGCTCCCTTATTTTGAAATGTGCCTCCTAATGAAAGTGCCTTTAGCCAACGGAACGGCGCTTTCATCATGGCCATACTTCCCTCTGTGATGTGGAATACCCTCGTGTCTGTCTCACAGGCTTGTTCATGTATAACACCTGTTGTCCACACATACTCATATGCTGGGATGCTTGTATACACTTGTATATTTCATTTTTGTCAATGAGCCAGCTTAATCAAAGCGACTTACAAAAAGTACCGACACATGTTCATCCATTGAAGGATAAGGGATTAGGTATTGCTAATGAAAACTCAAGTTCAAGTAGAGTACAGACATCATCTTTGCGTCACTCCATTGCTTTATACATATTTGTGGTGATCGGTTATTCTCTGAAGGTTTAATCTGTCAAAGATGTCATTCCACAAATATATTATTCTCTTTCAAGTACTTCTGCACCCCTGAAATGAACCGCAGCAAAATATTCTTCTCCTAGAAACTCAGTGATGATTATGGATAGGATTAAAGAAAGGATTTTAGGATTGATTATTGTGGGTTTATAGAGTAACCTATCCATATAACTTGCTTTGGAAACTATAAATGTACTATAAACCTAATATGGAGGGGTTGGGGTTAGACTAAAATAGGGGGAAAATGCACGACACATTGCCTGTGACACGATTCTGTGGTCCAAAGAAATAATCCAGACAAGGTTTCATGTACTTTGTTTGTTTAAAATGTTTATAGAATTACTCTTTCAATGTCTCGCAAAAGTGGAACGTATGACTTAGCATGTGTATGTGCGTGCGTGTGTGCGCATGTGTGTTTGCATATGTGTGTGTGGTTGTGTTTTTGTGGGTAAATCGTGTGCCAAATCTTTGACGAATGTTGAGTGATGGGTGAGGGTGTGACACAGGGGTGAACTGGAAGACGCCACCAGCTCCAGGCCACTAATGCAGGAAGCATGTAACCGGCCGTGCCCGCAAGAGTAATGGCCTTTTAACTGTGTGACAGACGACAAGAAACCACCATTTGCCTCTTCACTTCAGTCAGCCAGGCAGAGCCCCAGTGGCCAAGCATGTAACAATAACCAAAAGGTCACTTCTATAGTCGACTATGACTTCCATAGTCCAATATCTTTCCATTTAAAAGCATGCTTTACAACCATGTGTCCAAATATCCAACTACCTTAAACCACACAAAGATTGTTTCAAAAGGATTGTTGGTTTTAATATTTATCATTACTACGTCAACATATCGTTTATTCTTTATATATTTTGAAGGATATGGAAATATGAACCCAAATAATGATATGAATAATATAAATCCTGTGCAAACATATCCAGGTCATTCAACATGCGTAGAAAGATCTGAATCGTACATATTACTCCATAAGTAATCAAATCAATATCGATTTATGATATTTCATTTTTGTATTATTTCCTTATTAAACATTTCAAAATAAAACCAGTTATCAGACTAGACAGACTAGTCTGCTGTCTTGTACGGAATTTCCTATCTATATTGTGCTGTCTCCTATCTGTCTTGTACTGAGTCCTCTATCTGTCTTGTACTGTCTCCTATCTGTCTTGTACTGAGTCTTATCTGTCTTGTACTGTCTTCTATCGGTCTTGTACTGAGTCTCATATCTGTCTTGTACTGAGTCTCCTATCAGTCCTCTACTGTCTTCTATCTGTCTTGTACTGTCTCCTATCTGTCTTGTACTGAGTCTCATATCTGTCTTGTACTGAGTCTCCTATCAGTCCTCTACTGTCTCCTATCTGTCTTGTACTGAGTCTCATATCTGTCTTGTACTGAGTCTCCTATCAGTCCTCTACTGTCTCCTATCTGTCTTGTACTGAGTCTCATATCTGTCTTGTACTGAGTCTCCTATCGGTCATCTACTGTCTCCTATCTGTCTTGTACTGAGTCTCATATCTGTCTTGCGCTCAGTTTAGAGCCTCCTTTCTGTCTTGAGCCTCCTATGTTTCGGTCTCCTATCTGTCACCCTGAGTTATGGCATCAACCCATCCCTTATGGCGACGTCAAAAATAAGTCCTAGTGTCAGAGAGAACACCACTATGTCGACATGAATCAAAGTCATGCCTTAAATATAACCAACAGTGCTTCTCAGATGTACCTTATGAATAATATATGCATATATAAAGACAATATAAATCGTAGTGATGGCATTTTCGGGGGGATTTAATAACTTTCTATTACGTAGAAAAAAAGATGTGCAAAACAGCAAATAAAAACATGAAATAGCTTAATGGATACATAAAACTATTTTGCAAAATGTTAATCTGTTTAAAGGAGGCCACTGCATTCATTTGCTTTGGTGAAAGAGAGCAAAAGGGATATTTGCATGATAGTAAGCGCTAGTTCAAAAGAAAAGCTTTGGGAATGATAGATGAGAATAAAATTCAGCTTAATGTTGCTCTTGAAATGAATGCAGCTGTAGCCTCCATCATGTTCCATTATACCCAAACACATTATCGACCTTGTCTCACAAGTGATATTATGTCCTTTCTAAATTACAGACAGCTGTATAACCAGGGGGAAATGACTCTTCAATCTCAACAGCTTTTGACTGATCCTGTTTTTATACTCATATTTACTATCATCAGGGCAATCAGTTTTGCACTAATATTTTCCATCACTCTACACAAAACACTGTATGCAGATCAAACTGCTGTTTGTTGGATGTTCTGTATGACATCGCGTTCACACTGCATCCGTCCGTTAACGGATGATGGAGGTATGGAGGCTTTTTTTACATACACATGTGTTTTCCCGGGTTGCATTACAAAGGCGATTTCATTGGACAGTGTATTTGCTTATATTTGCATAACGTGATCTGATTGGCTGACGGATCCGTCGCTACCTGAAAAGTTGAACATTTCTCAACTTTCTGACGCAGGCAATGGAGCCGACAGAACGGACGGACCCACAATGCATTTTAAGAGCGCCCCATGCAAAGTCAATGAGATCCGTCAACCGGCGGATGCAGTGTGAACGCGGTGACTCTTTGTTCATGGGGACTTTTTCATGAGCTGCTGTTTAAGTGATGTTTGTGGTATGTACAGGTCATGTGGTCTGTCTGACTACATGAGAAAAGAGAAACAAAACATAGCAAGAGACACATCTGAATCCCTACTCTCAGGTCTAACTCCTAATTACAAATGAGACGTTACCCTAGAAACCCAAGTTGTCATGAATCTATTGAAATACATGCTCTCCACACACTGACAATCTTGAAAAGACCATGCTTAATATAGCCATATTGAGTGGCAGTTCACACTCGTCCACCCAAACTCGTGTCTACTGGAAAGCAGCTCGATCCAAAACCAAACTGGTTGGTTTTGCATCCGGTTTTGGATCCTTCCCGTTCAGACAGTTTTCCATCAGACTTTGCCCCAGTCGAGCCAATCATAACTGTTCATCTAACACGGGTTTGATAGCATTACTGTTCAGAGGACCGCCCTATGGGAGCGCCATTGACCCATGTTCATAAACAACCAAGATGGGCTCCGATTGGTGTTAGGTTCATTCTATCGCCTCCAGAGGCAATTTTGGTCAACGCCCCTTGAAAATGAATTAGCAGTTCCAGAGTAATACGCATCCAGCAAATCAATTTCCGGTGATGTCAGGCCAAGTCCCTGCCACTCTGCGCTCCATCCCCCTGTGAAAGACGGAGGGACGTACCACAAGAAGGCGTACATGACCAGGGCGTTGCCGGTCACACCGACCACTCCGATGATGAGCACGAAGAAGGCAATGACGTAGTGTGCGTGGTCCGGGACGTCCACCTTGCGGTAGAACCCGCGGTCCATGTCCATGTTCTGGGGGAGGGAAGCAGACGAGCAGCGTCAGCCGGAGACTCCCGACCGTCCCAACGATTTTTGTTGACCGGTAAGAACGAGAGATGATATAGATTTAGCCCACACTTTCCAAGCTTATAGTCCATGGGATATTGATCACTTCAAGATATAAGGTCTGACCTCGGAACACAACCTGTCACATTGCATTTATTCTGCAAGGCTAGCCTCACTCAATATGATTGGATTGATCCGGCGTGAAACAGCTCCCGCAATTTTTTTTTTTACATATTCATAATGGAGTCATAGCCTACTTAGCCGTATTTTAAGCCGTTATGAAAAACGAGTCATTATAAAATTAGAGCAACATATTAACTTGAGGTGGTGATTAAACATCAGCTTTGCTTGATAATTAAATGGGCTTGAATGTCCGGGGTCATTTCCATGAACGCTCCTCAAATGGAGGACAGGAATCCTAAGAGGATTTCTTTTGATCTGTTTGTTGTTAATGTGATGGAATCAGAAGGGGCCCCCTGTCTAACCCATCATTACCCATCATGCTCTACACAATATTCATCCAACCCCAAATAACAATTCCGATATTTCATTGTGTCAAATCGTCATTTATATGTGCGACGACAAACAAAAATACTTAAATTAAACAAAGTCATTAACTTATTTTGGGAAGGAGTTGGGAATGCATTGGCTATTCCACAATACTCATCTTCTAGGCCTTAATGATCCTGCTATTCTTACCTGAACAGTGGCCATTCTCACCTGTACGTATCACATTACCCTCACCTGTACTAAGCACACTGTTCTCACCTACACAATCCCTCACACTACTAGTGTGTCTAAAACAGTGTACATGGATATATGAACATAATGCACAACTGTTTTTGATAAAGTGTGTAATGTGTTACAAGGAATATGCATGACTGTGTCTGGGATGGTTCTAACTATATCCATATGTGGAAATGGAAATGGTTGAAAAATATTTGAGAGATAATCAATCAAACTTTATTGCAGACTCCAACATCCAGATAGACAAGCAATCACATACATACATAAAACAGACAGTGTAAAAGGAGTTATATCACCTAATAAAGTGCTTATGCAAATTCAGTAAAAAGGCATCTAATAAATAATAGCAGTAAAAAGTGGCATATAAAAACAGTGATAATACACTTCCTATAAAAGACACAAATACCAGTGTTTCCACATATAGGATTGCTATCTAACAGAACTACACATTGGATTGAACTGTAAAATAAGATTATTCTGGGACCCCTGCAGTCTACATATAAACTTATACATCAGTCTTCTCAGGGTGGCCTGGAAGGTGTTTATCCCTAAATCACAAAAAATCTTGCTGGCACTACTACCCCTGGGCTTCTTGAGCAGGATTCTGAGACAGTCATTATACGCAACCTGGAGTTTGCGCAAGCTCTCTTTCTTATACCTCACCCAGAGGGGGGCTGTGTACATAGGGGTGCAGTAAGCTCTGAACAAGTTCACCTTCACTTCATCAGAGCAGTAGTGAAATCTTCTCACTAACATATTGGCTTGGACGTATAGCATTCTTCTATGTCTAAGCATGTCAGCATCATCCTCCATTTTATCATTGATGATGTGGCCTAGATATTTTGCATTGGTACACACAGACAGGGTTTGACCAGACAGATAGACACCTGGGAAGTTAAGATGTTGATCCTCCTTGGTCCTACATATCATTAACATACTCTTTTTGCCATTGTACTTGATGTCAAACTTGACCCCATAGTCTGAACATATGTTGAGAAGCTGTTGGAACCCTGCACTATTGGGAGATATAATGGCCAAATCATCAGCGTACATAAAGTGATTGATAAAGGTGTTACCCATTATGCACCCTGTTCTACAATCTCTCAACTGCCTTGACAGGTCGTCCATGTACAGGCTGAATAGGCTTGGGGATAGAAGCCCACCCTGCCATACCCCATTGCCAACTCTGAAGGGAGAGGATAAGATACTCCCCCATTTTACCTGCATAGTCTGCCTGCCGTACCAATATGCCAGGATACGTATGATGCTACCCGGAACACCCCTATGCTTCAGCTTGGTGAAGAGCTTGTGATGGTTGCCTCTGTCAAATGCCTTGGAGGCATCAATAAAGCCCACCAACATTGTTGAGCCCTGCCCTCTGTACTTTTCTGCTTCTTTTAATGCATAAATACACAAATCAGTATTGTGCTTGCTCTTAAATCCGAATTGGTTGTCTGTGGTGCAAATAAGATCCCTAACTCAATTATCACAATTTCTAGCACCTTAGACAGTATGCTGGCTAGGGCAATGGGTCGATAATTGTCCATACTCCCTAATCAAACATAAATGTTTAAAATACCATGTACTTCCTCAATATTCTCAGTACCTTATTCAAACAAGCCTTGCACCTGTATGTGAAATACATTCTAAAATGTCATTTCTGATTGGCATGCATGTGTGCGAGTTTCATAACCCATAATACCCAGTATAATGAGATAATGCGCCCAAGGAACTGTCGAGGGAAAATGCACCGTGAATGTTGAAAGAACAAACATCTCTTTGTCTTAATATATTATCTATCATTTGTCGGCGCACAGCTATTTACCAACAACACAACCTTAGTTAGCAGAGTCCAGACCAAAGGATCTGGAACACATGCAGAGAGAGACTGACAGACTGTCAGAGACTGTCAAATCACATGTGGCAATGTGAACCACCTAGTGTTCCTGATCCACTGGAAGAACGGAAGAAAAAAAATTAAAACACCACACTTCAACCGCATCGATTCGCCATGTCACCTCAGTCTCTGTCTGTTTGGGTCTTTTAAAAACGTTGTACCAACATGTGGGATTATAGATAGGAACGTATTCTTAGATTTTTGCCCCACACCATGAGCGCGCCCCAGCACTAAACTTAGTGCCCTACCTGCTCTCCAGAAGTACACCTCTCCTCCTTTCTTGTGGCCCTCGCCAGGTCCTGGGTGGGAGAGGTGAGGGGGGAGGTGGGGGTGTATAAAAGACCCAACAATCCAACTTTGCTTCTTCCAGTAGAGCTCTTACATATTTTCTTCACAAGAAAATGGTTTTGGGCGCCGGAAAAAAAGAAAAAAAAAGAAAATAAACGGTTTGCGCAAAAACAAGTGGAAAAAAAAAAACGAAACACTTCACAGTACAAAAAAAAGGGGTTGAATTGAGGGACGACGAGTCGATTGCGTCTGCCTCTGCCTGGGATCTCCTCCTTCCGTCGGAGCCGACCGAGGAGGATCTGCCGCTGCTACAGATGGTCTGCTTGATTGGTCCACACTGAGGAAGGATAAACACACAAGCACGGGTCCTCGGGAGGGGAGTGAGAGCAGGAGGATAGACGGAGAGCGGCAGAGGCAGCATCAGCGCTCTATACTCCCTCCCCTCCCTACACCACCCGCTGCCTTCACACACACACAGCTTTCATGTGTGTTGAAATTGATTGTGTGTGTGTGTGTGTGTGTGTGTGTGTGTGTGTGTGTGTGTGTGTGTGTGTGTGTGTGTGTGTGTGTGTGTGTATCCCTGTGTGTGTGTGCATGTGCGTGTGTGTCTATGCAACAGCAGAAAGTCAGTTGATCATGTTGAACATAGTGGAAGTAACACAAGCCTTCAAATCCCTCGCTCTCTAAGTTCTGGAGTCACATGTGGGAGAACGCTCCAAGCCAAAGGCCTAGTCTGCTGTGGATGTTCCTGTTCCTAAAGAACAATGGCGTTAGAATAGGTTCATCTCACCTGAGGATGTTTGTGAGAGAGAGAGAGAGAGAGAGAGAGAGAGAGAGAGAGAGAGAGAGAGAGAGAGAGAGAGAAAAAAAGGGAAAATGGAAGGGAAAGAGAGATACAACGAAAAAGAGAGAGAGAGAGAGAGAAAGAGAGAGTGAGGTCCTGGGGGTGTATAGAGAATCAGGCCTTGTTCGCTGCTCATCCTGGTGCGAGGAGACAAGGAGGAGAATACGAATCCGAGGAGAGGGGAGCACTCAGCCAGATAAAAGCCTCCTGGTGTTCATCATCTCACACCCAACTGAGCAAGCAGCTGTACCTCCCCTCCTCTTCCTCCACCTCTGAGAACTACATTTCCTTCCGTTCCCAAAGGTCTTGCCTTTTGCGTCATGATATAAAAGACAGAAGAATTGTTTGTGTGTGTTATGACCAAACAGTCCACTCTGTTTTTGTTTCAAGTTTGTTTACTCCTGTTTCCAGACTCATTAATCTGTTCTTATTGAATGATCTGGGTCAAACCCTATGTTTGTGATCACCAGCTGATTCACAGTATGAGCCCACTAGCATCATGGGAGCCACAAAGCTAAGGTGTGTTCCCAGATCAACTCTTTTCACAATGAAACCTTTCAGCTTCGGCCTTTGCTGCAAGCTGAATGCTGAAAAAGTAAAGTAAAGATGAAGTAAAAGTAAAGATGAATCTGTGAGAGGTGCATGCCCAGAAGGTGAAGGACATTAGCTCCTCCTTTACCCCTGCCAGCATCCTCCCTTCGCCCATCTCCACCTCTGTTTTTAGCCACTTTATCCCTCTCACCTTCGAAGAGGTCAACAGAATAGTTAAGTTTGACCATGCCACCACCTGCCCCCTTGACCCTATCCCTTCCTCACTCCTCCAGGCCGTCTCGAGCGTCATCCTGCCATTTCTCACCGCCCTTATCAACTCCTCCCTCACTTCAGGCATTGTTCCAGTGTCCTTCAAGACTGCCAGAATAAAGCCTCTCCTCAAAAAACCGACCCTTGACACCACCGACATCCAGAACTACAGACCGGTATCTCTTTCATTCCTTTCTAAAACTCTGGAACGTGCCATCTCTAACCAACTGTCCTATCTCTCGCATAACAACTTGCTTGACCCTAATCAGTCAGGCTTCAAGAAGGCACACTCCACTGAGACGGCTCTCCTCGTGTTGACTGAGTCATTCTGTGCTGCCAGAGCCTCGTTCCTCTCATCGGTTTTCATTCTCCTCGACCTGTCTGCAGCATTTGACACGGTGAACCACCAGATCCTCCTCGCCAATCTCGCCAAACTTGGCATTGCTGAATCTGCCCTATCCTGGTTCACATCCTACCTACGAATCGCACCTATCAGATAACATGGAATGGCTCCTTGCCCAAACCTTGCACACTTGACACTGGTGTCCCTCAAGGCTCTGCACTGGGGCCCCTTCTGTTCTCCCTCTATACCAGATCTCTGGGCTCTGTAATTACATCACACAGCTTTTCCTATCACTGAGACGCTGACGACACTCAGCTATTCCTCTCTTTCCCCTCCTCTGACAAAACCCTGATTGCAACTCGCAATGTGTTGTCAGAATGTCTGGCAGACGTCAGCACTTGGACCTTGGGCCCATCACCTGAGGGTTAACCTCAACAAGACTGGGCTCCGCCTAATGCCAGGAAAAGATTGCCCACACATGGACTTACTGGTCACTGTCGAGAACATCACTATCTCCTTCTCCAACTGCCAGAAACCTCAGTGTGGTACTGGACAATCAGTTATGCTGCACCACAAACATCACCGCGGTGGCCCGATCCTGCAGATTTGCACTCTACAACATCCGTAGGATCCGGCCCTTCACAAGGGAAGCAGCTCAGCTCCTAGTCCAAGCACTGGTCATCTCCCGCCTCGACTACTGCAACTCGCTCCTGGCTGGACTCCCTGCCTCTGTGATTAAGCCTTTGCACGTATGTAAGAATTGGCTACTTTGTCACATTGTCAAACACATTTCCCCCAAAATATGAATCATGAATAACAGAAAGTGACGATTCCAGTGTCAATAGAGGACTACAAAAAGATGTGACAACTTTATGCAAAACGTAATTAAATAATTGGGGTCAAAATAATTGATCAAATACGAGTCGAGACGTATATGCAATTAATACTATTAACATGAAAGAAAAAAGCTGCAGAGAAACTAACATACATCGTCTGCTATTGAGTCATCAGGACAGGATTTTAATAAATAATTCAGTGCAGGTTCAATTATTAAAAATAGCAAGATAGTGTTGTATTCATGTTTATAGGATAATTTGTTGGTAATTGTGTTATTTTCATTCATTAATATTTCCAGTGTTTAGACACTACTCCAAAGGCTCAGGTGAAAGGCTACAATCAACCTGTCAGACACACTCCAGCTAGACGTGAGGATACAGTGAATGCAGCCATGCTGACAGACTGACTCCTGTAGGCACTGCAGCAGGTCATTCTATTCAGCTCTGATTGGCTCAGACAGTGTATTGTGTATACCGGTATTAGCCATTGCATCCATCCGAGAGCATTCAATGAATGTTCTCGGATGTCAGATGAAAGGGCTTGACTGTGGACCGATTCAAAATGGAATGCTGATGGAACTTTCTTCTGACTGCCTCAAGGTTAGCATCACAAAAGTTCAAAAGTTCAGCACTCTAAGAGCCAAAGGGTCTTCGCTTTTGTCATGCCGACCTAGCCGGCATCACATGTGAAAAAACTTTTCGATTGGCAATCATCAAGTTATGTCTGTTTCTGCACTCAGAATGTGCACGAGATTGATAGAACGCGTTACTTTTAACGTTAACAGAGGCTGTTGATAAAGGATCTTTGTTAGTTATGTGCAGATGGCATTTTTTATTTTATTTATAAAAAAAAATTAACGTCGTAGTTAAGTTAAGTGTCAGGCGTGTGTTGTAAAGTTCTGGGAAACCCATAATGCGGTCTCAGTAGCCTTTCAGCCATTACATTTCTGTTGTGATGTTCCTCGTCTTCATTGTCACAGACCTACTAGCAGTGCTGCTGCCATTTTATTCAGTTATTGACAGTTATTTTGAATTTAGGATAGGGTGTATGGCCACCTAACTTAAGAAATTAGGATAGTTCTGTAATGGCTAAATTCCTATCTTAAGATAAGATAGGATTTCTTCCTAAGTTTCATTAGGAAACCTTCTGTAATACCAAAACCCCTAAATGTGGAGCAGCGTATATCCATGATGATTGTAAACTGTGTATATAAATGTGACTCCAAATAAAGATAATTAAAAAAAAAAAAAAAAACTAAATGCCTTCCTATCTTAAGATAGGATAGGATTTCAGAGTTAGGAAGTTTCTGTAATGAGGCCCCAGGGTACAGAAATCAATAAGCCAGAACAACAACAATGTGTATTAGATATTAATAAGATGGACCCATACCGCATTAAATATGTAGTGTTATTATTAAAATGGACATGATGTAACAAAAATGATTCTATGTTCACACTCTGTATATATTTATTTTCTTCCTCAATGAGCACTGTAGAACGTTCCTCTTTAAAAACAAGATGTGCAAATAGGCTTTCTGTTACTTATGTTCTTGTTTCTCCTCGTGTCCAGAAGGCCTAGACACAATATAAATGATGTGTGTCTACCCTTTGAATGCTTGCCATTCAGACAGAAATGTGTGATGTTATGTCAGAGGGGATGCACTATTCATTTATACAGAGTAGTGCCCTTATGGATTAGCAGGGATTTGCTGTTGTTAAAGACCAGAGGCAATGTAACATAGAAACAAAAGATTATCAATAACACTTACTGGGCATAGCTGTAGCGTAGTGTATTGGCAGGTGGTCGACTGCCATGTTAAGAGCATAGTAAGGTACTATATTAAAGATCGATATACATACACACATACATACACACTCATATATAAATACATGAGCAATGAACATGTCTGAAGCATGTATTTTTGACATCTGATTCTTTCGTGTTTTTTCTTTAACCATCATAGGGGACTATATGTAACCCTACACCCCGGAGCCACAAGTCAACTAATTAATTAATTTCAAAGTAATTTCTTAACTATTACTGCATCCTTGAATTTTTGTAAGCTTAAAGTGTCTGCGCGGTATTCATGATGGAAATTGGCTGATAAAAGTAAGATAAGTGCATTGCTGGTTTGTTTATTACATGTCCAACGGAATATACATCACACAGTTTTAGAATGTATGGTGAATAGCCATGCTTAAAGTACACTGTTGGTCAATAGGATGTTCCTACAATAGAGGAGGCTGCCCTTTCAGGACCCTTGTTCTTTTTTTGATTGACATTCTACTTCCTGTCGAAGAACTTAGTTTTAAAAGTTATTATATTTTGAACGGTTAATTCCACCCAGAAAATACTGAAACAACAGCCTCCTATATTGCAGTGATGTGGGAGTGACGAGACTTCTAATTCCCTATTTGTACATTTTCACCTTATTTAATTGCAATAAAGGGGTGATGAAGGGGTTTGGCTATAGCTCATGTTCTGCCTGGTTACAATGTCATCACTGATGGGGGTCCTACAAACAGTATTATTTTAAGTTCATCCTTCCACGCAGCAAAAAACAAAGGCCACACTTAAAATGAGAAATGGTAAACAATGAGAGAAAACATTGAAAAAAGGAACCCTTCAGTTTTACTGTGCGATCTCTGCAAGTTGTTCTCCCTGTAACCTGAATAAACCACCTAACGTTTTAGCTAATGTGCTTAGACGCTGATGCTGTAGGGATATGTATCGACAGTCGCTTGGCAAAAACAGCTCCATATTAAGTATCACGGTGGGCAAAGATAGATGATTGATTCCAACACTCGATTTTTCCATTGGAAAAACACAAACCCGGGCCGCCTGTCGGCAAGGAAATGAGCGACACCTGTGACTGACAGGCCCATTTGGCGAAGTCCGAAGTGAAGATGACGCAGCATGACAAGGGATTATAGGTGGATGAGGTGGGGGCTGGTCTGGTATCTTAGTCTATCTTAGTAAAGTGAACGAAAGGTCAGATAAGACATTTCTCAAACTTGCTTCTTGAAATCCATCAAAGTAGTGACATACATACATACATACATACATACATACATGAGAGCGCGAGAGAGAGAGTCCAATCAAATTACTTGGTCGGAACGAACTGTTGGGATGCAGTGGATGCAGTACATGGACACCATCATTGGATTCAAATTCTGGTCAATACATGACCCTCAATCCCTCCTACATCAAGTCCTTTGCATTGGATACTATGCAGATTGTTTGTAAACAATTGTTGTTGTGGATTCAGGATGGCTAAAGTTTTATTCAAAGTGCAGGGGTCAGTCGCCACTGTGCCGCTGACGAATCAATTCCCAATCAATTATCCTACTTGAGGTTATGCTACAATGCGGATCCATGCAATTATTGATTGGATATGTAGTAAACAAAAAGACGGTTATACAGCTTTCATTTGAAGGAGTTTATTGATTGTAAGGTCAATCAATGTCCTTATAGCAAATATTACTGGGGCTGGTTGGCTATGCATTTGTCATCTTCTTTCACATGAACTTACAACATTAAATAACGACATTTAAATTAACTGTACATATTAAGCATTTAATGCAAATATGACCAGGTGAACCATGTTGGCACATTATTAAAAAGTACATTCCCATGAAAGAAGAAGGTTTAAAATTCACTATCTCCAACTGTGATTTTCAGACAAAGTGTACTCAACACTACACAACTATTTCCTGTATTCAATCATACGTAAAGTCATCGCATCAGCGAACAAGTTTCTGAACGACGGTGCGCTGAAGCCCTCTCTATGACGGGTGCTGGAAGCGGTGTTCAGTGGACTCAGAGATCTAGGAAAGGGGAGCATGATGAGGGTAAACAACAGCATGCTGGCTGTAGTCGGGAAAGAAGCTGATGGGGGTTCAGGGTTAAGGTATAGGAGTATGGGGAGGTTGTGTAGAGTCTGCAGTTTATACAGAGGACAAGGGAGAGAGACATGGGGAGAAAGAGAGAGAGACAGAGACTCAATGAAAGAGAGATGGAGAAGGTTCCCAAGAGTCTGCCTCTTATTTAAACTGCTGCACTGATAAGGGAAACAGTGAGCCCATATGATTTCCAAGGTTTCTCAGTCACAGAAATTGTTTTTTAAGCACACATACATTGGCAGAGATGAGTCACTCCAGACAGCAAAGCGTGCGATGCGAGTCTTATGATAAACAATCTGGCCTCAGGGTCAGTTCAGATCCTTACTGTCCTTGGAGGGGAAATCTGACCTATAGTGGAGGGCCAAAACAGAGACACCATTTAAATACATTAAGTTTCAGCAAACAAACCAAAGAAAAAAATAGATGTTTTGAAATTTGTTTTGCAAATGAAGCGTGTTCAGTGCAAACAAAGCGAATTTAACACAAACAGAACAAAGGAATATGTAAACCTATTTTTGTACCCTGGGGAAAGTGTATCTCCGCCCAGAAAGGAAAAGTAGGGCTTTGATGAATCAAGGTCCTATTGTTAAATCCACTTTCAGGATCTTAATCATCCATTTACCCGTCCACCTTCCCTTTTATCCTGACAAGTACTTACGGATAACATCTCAAGTTGATGAGCATCTGCAATTAGAATTGGAATAATATTATAGAGGACTTTTGTCAATATGCCAGTTCATCAGTCATCAATGCCTTTCACCACCACCACCACTGGGTACTGAACCGCTGTCGTCACCACTGCCACCGCACAACAAACAAGTGTAGGTCTATAATCACCGTGCATTGTGACTCACGTTGTCTGAAACATCCAGACCGTCATGGATCAATGTCCACCACCTGCCCATTCGAATGGTAGCGAGTGACAGCGTTGACAGCATTCCGTTAAAAGCCTTTTAATGTCTCCTGCTTCTGTATGGATGTTTGCGTTCTTCCGTCTGCGTGTGGGCTTATATTCATATAAGTCAGTCCTAAATATATTAATAATTTAATACATATTGTTAATTCAGTAGCATCTTTGGCTTGGTGCTAGCCTTAATGCCTTCCGACAGTTTCTTGTACTTGCCTCCAGTTTCCTTCGTCACTGCACCCACTTGGCCTGTCGAACTTGACCGTAGTCTGTCAGGTAGGTTGTGTGGATTGTATACTCAGAAATCAAAGTTTGTTGGGAGCGCTAAAAGTGCTGTGTGCTCTCTGACATTCACTTCGTTTTGCACACCTGCATGCAACTACTTCCCTGATTATAAGGCCTTTTTCGCTACCACTGGTCGACACCAGGTGGCGGCATTCCTAATTCATTTAAATGAGTCTTAACCAAACAAAGTAAAACGGCCCCGACACATGACAAAAAATCTACAGTTTACAGTTACCCAGACTGCATGAGAGGCCCTCTTTTCAATACCCGCTCCCATTTCTGTCTGCTTGTCCATTGGTTTTGCTGTCCTCAACGTGGACTTTAGTGACACCTTGTGGTTGAACAAGAACCTGCAACAGTAGACTTGAGGTGACCAAAGGCCGATCGGTTATTCCTATTGGTTAAGTGGGAAAGACTATGCAGTACAATGTGATGTGGGACTTGCCCGGTGTGGCTGATGAACAGTCAGTGTGCTGAATGTTGCTCCCTGTTGTTTTAAATGAGCACAGGAGTTCAATCGTGTGATGTGTGACGTTTGCCATAAGCACGTAGGCCCGTCCTCAGAGATCCAAAAGCCGCCCGTCACAACCGGTCTGGGGCTGGAATGTGTAATAGCTCATTCAGTTCCACCGTGCAGCTAGCTTGAAGAAGCAAGATGGCTGCTAGATTACCCTCATTAAACTCACTCAAATTAAACTCACCTCACTGCAACACAGGAACGTGTTTTAGCCCAAATTAAAATGGAAAGGATTGTTTTCGTGACTTTTCAACCCAAAAAGTTTTTTAGGCTTTCTATCATGGCTTTCTGAACATAGTTTTGTTGTTGTTTTTCCAGTTATAGTTTTACTGCAGCGTGAGACTCATCATTCCGTCGTACTTACCCGATGAACGGTGCAATAATTGTTGTGTAAACACACAACCAAAAATCCATTAAACTCACTATTTACTGGCACTTCAAAGTGAGACAGTAGTCAACCGCCCACAAAGAATATTTTTGTGCTCCCTTTTAGGCCTCCGCACACCGCGACAAGTCACTGAAAGCCACTAATGTATTTTACAGCATTTCGATTGTCACAGCCACCGACAGCAGATTGTTAAATCTTTCACCATTAAAAATGACATTTTTCAAACCTTGATGAGACACAACAACATCTCCATCTCTCTCTCTGTTTGTATCAAGATTTATATGTAGTAGCTTCCAACAGAATATTGTTTTTAGATTTGGCTGATAATTGCAGTCAACGCCTGGTTTTGCTGTTGTTCATCCTTAAATGTCATTATAAAAGTTGCCTATTTGAAACTCAAAACACCATCCGGTTCAGCATAGTTCCTGGATGGAGTAATGAGACGGACTGGATCATAAAATAAGCACATTAACAGACGTCTACTTGAAGTAATTGTATTTGTTTTGGAGGGAGTGGGGGGGTTGTTGGAGGTTATGCAGCTTGCTCAAGGATGTACAAGAAGACAGGGGATATTGTGGTTCATACACAGAACCTTTCGTCTTGGAACCAAAAACCCTAACCATACACACCAGAAAATCTTGCCTGCCTATATCTCAATCTATAATGTCAGGTATTTTTTTTACCACATATCCTGTATCATACAACAGCATGAGGAATCCTCCCCCTGTTTTCCATCCTCACTGTTTCGATTCAGGTGTATTTGTGGAGCACCTTCACCACAGCTTCAAGGTTTCACTGACCAGAAGGCCTCTGTTTCAACTACGGGAAAGGTAAACAACTATGGGGTGGTCTTATGTTGAAGCTTATCTCATCTTATTACACAGATCAAGTGAGATTAGCCCAGATAAATGTCCCAAAGGATAATCATTTTGGACACAAAATTTCTACAGAATTGGACATTTAACAAACCAGACTACACGACAAGTGAAACATGACGGTTTGTAAGGTTAACAGTTATTAGTGAAATCATTGTGTAGCAGTTTACCCTGCAAAGCATATTCTCAAGCGTTATATTGCTCGACTCACGAATACCGCTTGTCCCACACCAATAACAATATTTGTCCCTTAAATTCTAAATGTCCCCAAAAAAACCTCAAAGACCCCAAGTCGCCCTGTGCACGTGCAGACAAGTCCTGCAGTAACCTGCATGAGCTGAAACAGAACCCATCCTCGGTCACATCTGAGTCCGTTTAGATTGTCTGCTGAGGCGAGCCACAGCTGTACTCTGCGGTCGGTTGAACTCGCCCAAATCCACCGTGACGACGCAACACTTAATGAAGTGGTGAGCATGTTGCCGTTGTAAACCCATTCCGGGAAGGAAGTGGGGCGGTGAGTTGTTGACTTCACTGTCCACCGCTCAGCCTGCTGTGTTCTCGCCATAGGCAACCAAACACCAAATAATAAACGTTGAAGCTCCTTTGAGTTTTAATGCTCAAGGTAAGAAACTAAGATGTTACTATTCCTGTATGTTATAGGCATTATTACATTTATAGTCACACCTATGATGTCTAATTAAAGATTTACTCGGGAACTAATAGTTCACAGATAAACACACTTGTGCCCGCTGTCCGTGGTGCTGAAAGTGGATGTTGTGGTTGTACTAATTATACGGCCTATCAATGGTTTAAAGTTTGATATCATTAATGTTTGAATTAAACCAGATGATGTTGGTGCCATACTGTAGACTGGTTTATGGTTTGATGGAAATATATCTTCAGGGGATTCACTCACCATGTGAAGTGCAGTTTATGAAAGCTTTTAAAGGACGCACAATGTACACAGCACTATTTGATTTGAGTCCATTTGAATCTTTTGACATCACCATCATCATTAAAGACGTAAACAATAGATTGAACAGAATTAGTCATGAAAAGATGGGACATTTTGTAATTAGGAGAATTTATGTATTGTGTCTGAGAATATGTATAGCTTAATATCCTCTGAAAAAATTAATCTTTCAAGAAACATAATTAACAAATTGGCATTTCACTTGTCATCTCTATTATAACCTGATTCGTATTATTTTTTCCATGATTTCAAATTCCGAAGTGAGACCTTTGTGTTTGTCTAACGATGAACCCTTTGTGAATAGGTTCTACTGGGAAATGTTTTGCAGAATCAAAGGCCGTTACTATTATTTCTTCATCCAACCTCCAGAGGGCGACAATAACAGTTGTACAACTTCGGAACACAGTCGAGGGGACTTATTGTTCTACATGTTGGCCTACAACAATTTCACTGATCAACGCAAAATAAGATCTCATAAATCCCCCTCACATTATACATAAGAACAATCTCCATATACTGTTTACCTATTCCAGCCCCCAGAATTACGTCCCTGACACTGACATAACATTCGTTTTTCATGGGAGCGTAATCCTGTTCTCAGCAGCCAGCTGTCCATCAGGAATCATGAATCATAGCTCGCTATTGACGCCCAGCGGCACCGCGGATCGCTGCGTTCACATCAGCAGGTTGTCCCGGAGGCTCTAGCTGGCTTCCAGCTACCCATCAATATGCGTCTGCTGAATGTTCTTGGAAACCCACCAAGGGGCCTAATAATATTATGCTCACATCCTGACGCATTTTTTAAAATAATTGTAGCCATATTACATAGCCATATTGTGCATAGCAAACTAAAATAATCTATTTCA
>NC_140292.1:5925876-5928376 GCF_964030765.1 Micromesistius poutassou | reverse complement strand
CACACACACACAAAAGCACAGAAACACAAACAAAAAATCTGACACACACACACACATAGATAAACACACAAACACACACACACACACAAAATCACACACATAGATAAACACACACACACACTCACATCTTGAGTGACTCAACACCCATCACCCCCTTGTCCCCCAAAATCGAATCAAAGCTGAATCATGTCTGGTAACAACGGCCACGTGTGATGCGGTGCGTGTGTTGCGCCGGGGGCTGGACAGCGTCCACCCCATTAGGAGCAGACACCGGGTTGCCAGGTCCATTCATCCACGCCGAAACCATCCAGCCCAGCCAACCTGTCTGATGAGGTCACGTCTGAACCGTCGCCTCATCGGACAGGATCCAGACGTTCAGACGCTCTCACGCTAACCCCCCCCCCCCCAAAGAAAACCCCAGTATAACTTATTGACCGCAGGCCTTGGAAGTAAAGTAGTGCCACAGTCTAGGGTGATCCCACAGCCTTGAGTACTCCCCCGCCGCCGCCGCAGGTAAGGCCCCGACGCGATTAGATTAACACCACGAGGTACGCTAACTTTCCACTCTTTGTCGTCATCGTCCCCCCCCCCCCCCCCCCCCGATTTGTTTGTTCATCGTCTGTTTTGGCGCTCGCAAGGCAAAGGTCAAGGCTGAGGCTGTTGTCTAGCTGACCGGGCTGTCTCTTCCTTGTGGGATGGCACACAGTTCTGAGAAGGTCTCTTGCGACCGGCCTTGGACCATGGTGTCTCAGGGGCAAATGATTGGTGAAGCAGTGGCCACGCGTTCTTGAATATTTCTTAAATATAAGTTACTTTGCTCAAGCTTGAAGGACTTAAACACCTAAACAGAGAATCTCAGAGCATCATTTATTTGATTACATTCTCTATTAAACTGTGTGATCTATAACTGGCTTCTTGTTCAACCGAATTGGATGTGAACTGTTGATCGTGTTGATGGTGAACTCTGCATTAACTCATATTATAAGCCATTTTGTGATCCAATACACCTTTGTGTGTGTGTGTGTGTGTGTGTGTGTGTGTGTGTGTGCATGTGTGTGTGTGTGTGTGTGTGTGTGTGGGGGGGGGGGGGCATTCATGCGCATGTGCATACCTGTGTCTCCAGATTACCAAGAAATAGCTCATCCGAACCCTGTTCAATAGTCGACCGAGCCCAGGAACTCAAATCCTGTCACTAAACAACCGCTGCAATAAAACAGACTTCAAACCCCAACAGTAAACACGGCAATAAGCCTGTTTACTGTGTGTTGACGGTTATGTAAGGGCGTCATACCTGGAAGAGTGCAGCATCCTCTATCTTGCAGTTGCTGTCGTATATCTAAATCTAAGTCAGGATGGGAGGCGGCAGCTGTAACAATACTAGCATAGTGCGGATAATGTTTCTTTGTAGCGCAGGATCAAAGAGGAAGTAAGAGCCCCCTTATTTAGCCTGCCAAACAGAAATAGGCGATGAGTAGACTGTTTGGCCATGTCTCCGAGAGAGAGAGAGAGAGAGAGAGAGAGAGAGAGAGAGAGAGAGAGAGAGAGAGAGAGAGAGAGAGACAGCGAGAGGGAGAGAGAGAGAGCGTGAGAGAAAAGAGAGAGAGCGAAAGAGAGAGAAAGAGAGAGAGAGCGAGAGAGAGAGAGAGAAAGAGGGAGAGAGCAGGAGAGAGAGAGAGAGAGCGAGAGAGCAAGAGAGAGAGAGAGAAAGAGGGAGAGAGCAGGAGACAGAGAGAGAGCGAGATAGCGAGAGAGAAAGAGTGTGAGTGAGAGAGCGAGAGAGAAGGAGGGAGCAGGAGAGAGAGAGAGAGAGAGAGAGAGCAGGAGAGAGAGAGAGAGAGAGTGCGAGAGAGAGAGAGAGAAAGAGGGAGAGAGCGCAAGAGGCCAGCTTTAACGTGCTACTGTTCCTACGACCGGGTCCATGATTTATGACACCCCACGCTGACCTTTTCCCACCGGCCTGCTCGGCCCTGCTCGCCCAAGTGGGCGCGTAATGTTTCTGAGTCGTATTTAGACCCTTACATGATGGTGGCATGCTGCCGCCGCACTCCGACACACATCCGATACTCATCTACCGCCCGTGCTATCGCTGACACACACACACACACTTCTTTGTTCTGGAACCACTCGCTTTCACGTTCAAAATGGTGATTCAACGTCTGTGCATGTACCTATATTAAAAATGTATATATATATAAAAATATATCAAAACACATATATATGCATATATATATATGAAGAAGAACAGGAAGAAATTCACTGAAAAAAGTATGAAAATGAAAAAAAGTATATATATATATATATATATATATATACATATATATATATATATATATATATACATATATATATATATATACAGTACAGTTGGAGAGCGACAGCTTCAGATTATTCTGTTTTATTCGCGCCCTCTTCCCAGCACCGGACAGGTTCTCTGGTTCACTCTGGCCGCTCTCTGATTACAGCGGAGGGCAGATGACAGTTTGTCAACGGAGGCGATCAT